>NW_025799860.1:1419972-1518520 GCF_021613505.1 Equus quagga
GCCTGCAGCTCTTCACTGCCCATGGGTCCTGTCCCCATGCCTGCAGCCTTTCACTACCCATGGGTCCTGTCCCCATGCTATTCTCTGAATAAAAGAACACTACTACCAGACCTTGAGAGTCCAAGAAATCTTTCTTTCGACTCTTTGGCTAGCCAAGCCTGCATCAACAGCTCATGTGAAGACAGAGCACAAGTAATTGACAGGAGGAGCTCTAGTCACTTGGAGGAACTCATTCCCGACTGCTTTGCTGTGCTAGGAGGCATTGTGTGCACCACATAAACAGTGATATTTTAGTCAAGCTTGGGAAATAAAAAGGCATTCTGTATGATTCTCTCCATTAGCTAAACAATAAACAGAAAAATAGAGAAATGTTATAAGGATTGCATTGTCCATATTATACTTAGGGAAGTGAATGAAAAAAATATTTACCTTAAATTGTTAAACATCTTTTAAAGAAAATTTTTTTCTCTCGTCAAAAGATAAGAAAGTGCTCTCAAACCTCACAGATAGAAAGAAGAGCTAAATTAGAAGTGCTAAATTCTCACATTCCAGATGGAAAAGGACCAAAAGAGTAAATCAGTTTCCCAAGGTCAAGCAGATGCATTTGAGTAACAAACTACTCACCCTTGATCCAGCAACACCCATCCTTGATAAACACCAGTATCCTTAAATACACAGATGCCCCCCTAGCTGGGGGTGGAGAGGAACGCGCGCATTTACCTCCCTCCCTCTCTCCCTTCCTCCCTCCTTCTCTCTTCCCTTCTCTTCTCCATTTTTGTTACCTTAACCTAGGAGTCCCTGAAGACAGGTTTCATAGCACATGTCATGTTGGAACCCTCAAGGCCACAGGGAAGAAGCCGGGGTGGGGGGCGGGTGTTCCATTCTCGTTCAGTAGAGTTTGGAAAATCCTGGACTTGAAGTTTATTCAGAATCTTCTGTGAGACTGAGTCTCTGGGCCGTATTTTCTCAGTCAGGAAACTGAGCCAGTTGTATGAGCTTTTCTTAAAGGATGACTTTCAGGTCTTAAATTTTGTGGTACTTCAGGAGGTAGTCCACAGAACAGAAAGAGACCTTGACTAGCCAAGAGACTTGGTTCCATTTTTCATGTGTCTCTGACACTGATATTATGCAGTCTGAAGGAAGTCATTTTATTTCTTTACCTGAGGATTTGTTCCCTTGTTACAAAATGGCAGTGGGCCTACTGTCGGCACCTACTTCAGAAACACTGGGAAAGTCTCATGAGACTCAAGCTAAAAAGCACTTTTTTGAGGAGAAAAATGCAGAGGCAAAATAGACAGAATCGAGCAACATGGCAGACTGTTCACAGACCTATTCTATTCCGATTAAAATCAAGGCTTACACAGCAAGGAACGAGAAGCAATCAGAGCCTCTCATACAGCCATTTCCTAGGCAACACCTGAACTGACAAACAAATCATACTGTAGGCAAGAGACCTAGAGGGCGGACTACCCATCCTTTCAGGTTTAAAATGGTTAATCCTCTCAAGAGCCTGAGTCACCAGCAGGCACGTCATAGAGGTTTCTGGCAACTGCATGACATCAGTCATATTTCAGCAAAAGCTCCTCTATGCACCTCTGATGAGAGCTGTTATACTTAGCCTACTATTTACACTTGCCCCTCTTATCATACACTTTGTCTTCATATTACTGCCTATTTATAGTATAATTTTAGCAGTGGTGTCAACATCCCAGGTACTAAATGTATGGGGTTACAATCAGGAAAAGAAAACTTCACTCCATAGCAACTTAAAATACTTATCCTCTATGGACCTGAGCAGGATTCCAACCTGGCCTAGCAATGTGAGGTCATTCGTGGCCCTGGATGTACTTGAACTGCATATATTTAAAGCGTACAGCTTGATCAGTGTTGCATATTTTTATACCTATGAAATCATCACCCAAAGCAAGAGAATATTTCCATCACCCCAAAAGCTTCCTTGTGACTCTTTAATAATCCTTCCCTCTCTTTCCTCCCATCCTCAGGTGACCACTAAGTGCTTTCTGTCACTACAGACTAGTTTGCATCTAAAATTTTATATAAATGGAATAAGATAGTACATATTCCTTTTTGTCTTGCTTCTGGTATCCACCTCAATTATTTTGAGATTCATCCATGTTGTTGCATAGATCCACATTGTCTTTTTATTGCTGAGCAGTATTCCATTGCATGGATATACCATAATTTGTTGATCCATTCACTTGTTGATATACATTTGGGCTGTTTCCAGTTTTGTTTGTTTTGTTTTTACGAGGAAGATCGGCCCCGAGCTAACATCTCTGCCAATCTTCCTCTACTTTGTTTATGGGACGCCACCACAGCATGGCTTGATGAGCAGTGTATAGTTCCATGCCCAGGATCCAAACCTGTGAACCCAGGGCCACCGAAGCAGAGCCCACAAACTTAACCACTATGCCACTGGGTTGGCCCCAGGTTGTTTCCAGTTTTTGACATTAGAAATAAAATGGCAATAAACATTTGTGCAGGCATATATTTTCATTTCTTCCGGATAAACACCTAGGGGTGGAATGGCTAGATCACATGGTAAATGGATATTTAACTTTTTAACGAACCTCTGAACTGTTTGCCGAAGTGGGTGAACCATTTTACTCACTCATCGTCAGTGTATGAGAGCTCTAGATGCTCCACACGTTTGTTTGTTTGTTTTGTTTTTTACTTTTAGACATTTTAATGGGGATGTAGTGGTATCTTATGGTGGTTTTAATTTGTAATTCCACAATGAGTAATAACGTTGAGCATTTTTTTGTGTGCTTATTGGCCATTTATTTATCTCTTCTCTTGTGAATTATCTGTATAAGTCTTTTGTCTATCTTTTTACTAGGTTGTTTGCCTTCTTCTTATTAAGCTGTTTTTTATGCGTTCTGGATACAGTCCTTTGTCTGATATATGTGTGTTGTCTGTGCTGTCTTGTCATTTTCTTAATGGCGTCTTGGAAGAGCAAAGGTTTTTGATTTTGATGAAGTCCAATTTTCAATCTTTTGATTTTATGGCTCATGCTTTTGGTGCCACACCTAAGAAACCTTTGCCTAGTGCAAGGTTGCAAAGATTTTCTCTTTTGTTTTCTTTTAGAAGTTTTACACTGAGGTTTATGATCTACTTTGAGTTAATTTTTACATAAGGGTTGATGTCCATTTTTATCCACATAGCTATTCAGTTGCTCCAGCACCGTTTGTTGAAGAGACACTTCTTTCCTCTATTGAATTGCCTTGGCATCTTTGTTAAAAATCAGTTGACTAGATATGTGTGGACCTATTTCCAGACTCTATTCTCCTTGAACTCACTCAAGCCAATAATAACCCACTTTCATCAATGCTCAGTTCTCTTCTGTTTAGAAGCTGGTAGGTCCTTGGCTCTAGGATGAATGAGGAGGTCAATCTTGCTGAGGTAATGGAATTATTCTGTCTGAAGCAACAAAAGTGGGACACCACTGATAATCTGACACCACGAATTTCTGCCTTTCTTTGTGCAGTGCTGGAAAGATGCTGGCAGGGAGGATGTTGAGGACCTTGACTGGGCATGATTTTTTTTTCTTAAGTATTTGTCAATACAACTCCCAAATTAAATTTAGAGTTGCGCTTGAGAGCATTTCATACTGGAAGATGAATCTCTCTATTGCTGATGGTGGGTCCAGGAATTATAGGTTATTGCACAAGAAGGAGCCTACAGCACTACCCAAGCTGAGCTGAGAATAGTATCCCTGAAGGCATTTCCTGGACGGTTCAATGCAGCCAACGCTTCCAGAACTAAAGACATCAAAGGTCTGCCAACTTCCTTGGAAGCCTCTTCTCTAGTCCAACAGCAACAACATCAGTCGACATTCATTCAATAATTATGTACTAAGCACATCATCTACATCTTTTTATTTTTCCTTAATCTTACAAAAAAGATGCTGCTTTTGTTTCCATTTTACAAACAAAGAAACTGAGGCAGAGAAAGGTTAAACAACCTGCTCCAGTTCCCCCAGTTAGGAAGTGGCAGAGTTAGGATCTGTCTCCCTGACTTCAGCTCGCACATCCTTAGCCACAAGGCTACACTGCCTCAGAGTACTTACTCAGTACTAAGGGGACCTTTAGAAACTCACTCCCATGCATGGGGCACTTGTCTCAGAAGACATGAGGCTGACAAGCTGATTGCATGAGTAGCGCCTCTGTGAAACCACTCGCTTGGCTCCAAACCTTTACTGCCTGCCCCCACCACTCTCCCTCACTTCCTTCTGTTAAATATCTCCTACATCAAAAGGGATGCCACGAAGAAGGTACCACCAGGGGTGGGCTGAGGGGAGGCAGGGTTTGAACTTGAGGAGATAAAATGAACAGGAAGGATGCGATGATTGTCTTCAGATAGAGCTCTTTCAAGAGCAGAAGAGGATAGAGGGGAGAAGGGAGGGCTAGAAAGCAAATGCCTAGGTAGGAAGGGGGAGGCAGGGAGTGCCCAAAGATAACAGAAAGAGAAGGACTTAGTGTGGAAGCGAGACTTCCAAGGAGGTGGGCAAGGAGGGAGCTCAAGGGTTAAAGGTGGGAAGGGGAGAAGCTGTGAGTGAGAGGGAAGGATGAAAGAGAGAGAACAAAGGTAGCTTGCACTGAAGACTTGGGTGTGGGAAGGAGGCAGGTCAGGCTGTCTCCATCCTCTCCACAAGGTAAAGACTTACTGAGAGCAAGAAAATAAAACTGAAGAACATATAGAAGAAGGAAGTAACTCCTTCCAACCCAAGCTACTGGCTGAATGCTAAACACTTTGCAAATACAAGCCTACAAATTCAAGAATCACAGTCACTTCTGCAGGTGGGAAGAGCCTTGGGAAAAGTTCTTGGGTGTGGACTTGGAAATACAAACCTAAAGTATCCTTTATAAGAGTTCCATCTCCGGTTTTGTTCATACGAGTGGAATCCCATCTGAGGCTGGTGCAGGACCAACACTGACCTCCACAGGCTCTGCAGAGCCAGCCCATCCTTCCAGGGTGGGAGACTCTCAGCACCACTTGTTGAACAGGTGCACCAATGAAAAGACGACAGCCGCCACCCCAGAAATTCACATTCTGCAAGAAAATATGCAGTTGAGAGGGGCTCCCTTTTATTGCTAGAGTGGAGCTGCTTTGTTCTGGTGGGTGGAATGGAATCGTAGGCAAAACCTTAGGAGGGAGATAGACAAGGGGAAGCTTGAAGGGCAACCTTGCTACTCAAGGAAGAAGAAACACAGTTTTGCTAAGCAATCATTTATGACCTCCAACACAAAGTTATTTTTCCTTTCTTCCTTTTGCCTCCTTCTCCTTTGCGTTTTTCTCTCTCTATTCCTTCCTCCCACCCAGAGATGCTGTGTAAACAGGAAACAAAGAGAGAACAGGCTCAGAGGGAACCTGAAGCCCCTCCTCCCCATGTGTCCCCCTCCCCCCTCCCCACTACAGCCTGCCTTGCCAATTCCCACTCTTCCTTTACATGTCATGTGGAGGGTCTGCTCCTCTGGGAAGGCCCCAGCACACCTCCCCTACTGCCAGGCTTGATATGGACATCTTCTCCGTGTTCTTCCTTATCACCATAAACCAAATGCATCGGTTTATGGCTCTCTCGCTGACTGTGAGCTCCTTGGCAACAAAAGCCAACTCCTATGATAAGTCAAGGGCTTTCGAGGGCAATGAAAAAACTCTAGCCATTAGTATTATTTGACTTGGAACCCCCAGTTCCTAGACAGAGGGTCTGGGGATCAGTAGACATTCGAAGGGTAGCAATTATTATTATCAACATATGGCTATCTATTACTTATGGCCTTATTACTTATGACCATTTATTACTGTAATTTTAATTATAATCACTATTACTACCACATGACCACTTAAGGAGGTTGGACCCAGACACTGGCCAAGAGCTCAAGGTAAAGAAGTCATGGTCTACTGAAGGTAGACCTGAGCTGGTCAACCAAACAGGACATGGAGAGAAAGCTCATGGGCAAGGATGGGCCTTCTAGGGCCTTGGAATCAGAAATAATATCATCTCCTTCTTTCATAAAATATGCGACAGTTTATAGAACACATTCATTACATTATTTAATTCTCCCAATTTCTGTTGTCGAGTAGGTGGCATGACACCCATTTACAAAGAGGAAACTTGCTCAGAGAGGAGATACGATTTGCCAAAAGTCACACAGCCAGTGAGTGGTGAGTTCAGCTTAGAGGATAGGTCTTCCGTCAGCGTGTTTGTTGAGTGTTCCCCAAAAGAGTGGCCCAAGGTTGGCTATGACCATCTGAAGTCCAAGAGAGAACACCAGTTCCAGCTAGCCAGAGGGAGAGCAGGGGGCAGGTAAAAGGGACTGAAGAGCCCAGTCTGACGTTACCGCAGGCCACAAACTGGGGTAACTTTGATTTGAGATTCAGAAACATAAAAACTCAGAAAGTTAAGAGCAGTAGCTGCCATAGTAGTACTGTCTTCTAATGCCAATTATTTTAAATAAATTGCTCATTTTGTCCTCATCATAAACCTCTGACCTAAGTATTGTCTCCATTTCACATATCTGGAGGCCCAGGGTCAGGGAGACTAAGTAACTTGGCTGTGGTGGTCACGTAGGTAAGAGAGGCAGAGAGGAGATTCACACCTCCCTCAGGTCAGCCGCCCATCACGCCCACATCCCTTCCACCACGCTAGCAGCTTCCCTAAAGCACTTCCTTCCATGTGATTCCAGGCATCCCATGATCCCCCTCCTTCCATACTTCTCCTGCATTTTCCATTGCTTCCTGGTTAAACTGCCTGTGGGTTTTTCAAGAGACAACATAATGGGGGCACACCCTGGTCAGTGGCACAGAGTGCAAAGTGTTATGAGGGGTGGGGGTAGCAGGAGTAGCCAGAAAGTCCAGGCATGGGAACAGCTGGGGACCTGGACAGCCCACCTCTAGGACAGCCCTTAGCAGGATCCCACTCCAAGTATAAGAAGTAAGACAGGAAGGCCAGACCTGAAAAGCCAATGAAAAACAGGATCATATAAGCCCATAGGACCAGGAGCCAAAACAGTACCCCCAGACTAGGAGACAAGGGTTCAAATCCAGGCTCTGCCACCAGCCAGCTGACGACCACGGGAAAATCACTTCAGCTTTCAGAGCCCCCGTGTCCTACCAAAAAGGAGAAGCATACGACCTTGCCCTCCTTACCAAAGCAGGGTGTGGTAGGGGTAAAAACAGGAAGAGGATGTTGCTCCTTTCCAAGCAACCCACAGACACAGGGCAAGCACTACTCCCACTGCTTTTGCAGCACCCCCCACTCTCCCCGACCTTAGAGTCACAGTTCACAGAGAGCTTCTGAGACGCTCTTTCGGAATCCGTTTCATTAACAATCCAATGCAACCACGTGTAGGTTGTGAGGGAGCAGACTTACATCATTTGCTCATGAAGCCCCTGTAGCAGATGCCATGGATTCCAGTTCAGGGGCTCCCCCGAGAGACGAGGTGGCCTGACTTCTCCAGCACCACACCGAGAGCAGGACGACGCCACCAAGGCTCAGAGCCAACCATCTTCACAGCTGGGAAATTCCTACCTGCATAGCTTTCTTATCCAAAACCTATCCATTCTTGCAATTATTCTCACTCTGAGAATTATGCAGCTGACATTACAAAGAAATCCACCAGGGGAACAGGCCTGGGGTAGAAAAAATGCTGCTTCTGACAAACTCACAGTAACAACTTGATAGAAATCAAGGCAATTCTCTGCAGTTGAGAGCAAGGGTGAAGCTGTAACTCAGACCTAAATTCATGACATCAAGGCCCTAAAGACCAGTCTCTCTTGTTTCAACCATCACAGGCCATGAGCAGCCAAGAGGCATGCTTTATTTGGCACCATGAAATTGTCCACCCACTCCCAACCAGGGTTGTCAAAATTTTTCAATTGGTTGCCAATTTATTTCACACTAAACATAGATTTTCACTTTCTCTTAAAAACTTGGGAGATTTGACAAGCCTGGGTCCACACTTGGGCACAGTAACTCTGCTAAAGGGCAGACTCTTCATCCAGGCACACTCTCTAGTTGCCACAGACCCAAGCAGTTTCTCCTGTTTTGAGGCCTGGCTTCTGTGGGTATCTGAGTTTGTGACTCCCAATTTAGAGGCATCATTGTGGACGAACACTCATTTTGAATTACTGCAGGCCTGGGGTCAGGGGTCTGGCCATAGCCTACTGGCTCCCCCCAACTTCTAGAGCAGGGAGAGGGAACCCAAAGACTCAGGATTGAAAAACTGTCAGCTACCACCTGGCAGCGTTTACCTGGCTCCACTGTGCCACTCAGGTGAATAGAAGGCCTCCCTTATGGCAATGGGAACGCAGCACACACCTTTGTTACCTTTCCATACCTCCGAAGGCTTAAAAAAACAAAAAAGAAGAACAAAACCACCTTACGTGTCTTTTCCTCAGAGATCTGATGAGATAACCATATATGGGTGGGATTTTTAATCCCAGGCCAGCACTGATAAAAGATACAGTGGGTGTGAGTTCTCCAAGGACAGGCCCAGTGCTGCACAAAATCGTGCAGCTCTTCACTCTCTCTGACCCCTACCTGGGCAGGGCCTTAGACATTTATTTCTGGATATGGAATTTAAGTCAGTGAGCTGCTTCTCTTAGGACTATTTGCCCATAGGATATGAAACTGTTCCCAGTTAAAAATGGTTCAGCTATCAAGAGAAAAACAAGGGGGGGGGGGGGGGGGGGGGGCCTCTGCAAGGGTCCGCGAGCACAGCAATCCATTCCACACCAAGTTAGCCCTGGTGGAAATTAATTTTTAATGCCTAAATAAATGAATGCATCAACTAGCCGAGTGCTGAAAATTCCCACCAATAAACATTTCTTAAGGTGGAATCAGATTTCCATCCCTTGTAAAATGCAAAGACGTTTCCTGATTGACATGTTAATTAATCACACTTAATACTTCCATGTCTACATTTTACCTAAGCTTCAGATTCTGACAGAATGGTGCACAGGACAGCAACTTGGATGGAGGAGAAGGATGGAAAAGTCCAGGATCCCAGGTAACCAGGAAGATCCGCGTGACACAGCACAATAGTGAGATGAAGAGCACAGAGCACAATAAATAGTAATATTTGCTTGAGCTAGCTCTGCTGAAAAAGACTAAAAACCATACACACGTACAGTCCTACCCTGGTATCCATTTTTCCTCCCTGTCACTGAGCTATCAGAGAACAAGCTTCTGGCCAGCTGTGATGAAAAATAATAGTTAAGATCCTGGTGAGTTAGTAAAGGAAGGGCTCTAATCTCAGTTTCAAGGTGGGCAGTAGGGGCAACTTAAAGCAGTTGCTTTAATAGCTGTACTAAATGCAGTATAATGTCCCACTTCTCTTGTGTCTTCCCCATAAACATACGCACACAAACACAAATGCAATACATTACCCCAGAAAGGATTAACGTATATTTTTCTAAAAGTGAAATTAAAGGTCTAATAATTTAGGCCTTATATAAGATGATGGTGCACGTAGCCAAGCTCAAATCAAATCACATTCTAAGAGTCCATATTTCTGCATTTAAATCACTATGCAACTGTATAAAGACAATCATTGTAATGGCAGCATCTTCATCTCCCTGTAAGTAAATTGGCTGCCTTCTATGAAGACAGCCTGACAGGAGACGGTAAAAATATCTCTCTTCTCAGTATTCATAAGGAGAGGGGAAAAAAAAGAATCAGAATGCAGGTAATGACCGTCACCCAGAGAACAAAGCAGTCGAAGACACACTTTAATACGAAATTGTGTCCTCCAGTTTCTGTATCCAAATGCCAGTTGTGCTAGAAAACCTAATGTGAATAGATTTATGTATTGAACTGAGGGGCAAAGGAAAAAAATAATTCTTACAGTCATTGAATGGACACAGAACAACAGATGCAAACAACACTGACTGGATCACTCTGCTATATAAAAGTCATCCCATTTGTCTTTAACACAAAAGACATCTTGCTTTAAAAATAGTCAGAAGATCTAAGGAGAGGGACACAGAACTCAGTACCAGCTCAACTACTTGAATGCTCTTCATCTTGCCCCATGCTTCTCTCTGCCAAGTCATTCACATTCTGCAATGAGTTCTGGACTCCTAAAATGATGTGTATATTCTCTCCCCACCCACCCTACTTCCCCCAGTAAATCTGTAGTGAGAGGTAACACAGGAGGTTGATACGTCCAGGAAAGATTATTAAGGAAGAAGAAGAGCCTTACCACTTCTGGGAGCAGCCTAGTTGAGAGGTCATGGATGGCTTTGACAACTATACATATGGACGACAGAAGGAATATCACCCCCAAGATGACGCAGGCTCTGCAAAGAAACAAAACATTGAAAATCTTAACTGGGAGAATTCCACCCTGCTGATTTACACAGTCACAATGACAATGACACAAGGCAAGGTATTACGACTCAATCAAAATTTGCCACACTCCCATGGTCACCACCCACAGCCTCAGAATTAAGACCCAATCATCTCTAGGAGAATATAGTTCAAATTTTATCACCAAAATCAACCCCATGGTGCAGGGGCTTACCATCCCACATAATCTGACAGAATCCCATGAATGCTGGCATGGAAGGGTCTCCAAGGCCATGAAATCCATACTCCGTGCCTGGAAACACAACATTTCACTCCTCCTCCAGCTGGAGGGTACAGAGTTTAATAGCAAAGAGTGGAGGTGGCTCTGGCCTGAGACATCCCAAACTCTACCACTTAATGTGTTGCTTGATCCTGGTCCAACTACTGAGCCTCTTTTAGCCTCTATTTCCTCACCTGTCAAATGGGAATAACATTTTCTATCTGAAGATGAAATGAAATAATGCACAGAGCATAAAAACATAACCCATTAATGTTGGCTTAAACAAAGGAAATAAAAGTCCACCCTGGCTGTCTCTTTATGACATAATGTGATGGACACATTTGGATTTTCCCCAAAGATAAAAAGGAGGAATGATTTGGTAACAACAAAAGACAGTGTTTATGGTAAGATGGAGCAATTCTTAGAAAAAGAAATGAGAGAAGGAAGGATGATGTCAACCAAGACACCCAGCACAGGAGGAGGCAGGAGCAAGTCAGGGACATGGCCAAGGGTGAAGCCAGAGGACACACAGCCAGGGGTGTGGGGTGGGAGCCAGCAAGGAGGTCTAAGGGGCTCAGGACCTAGGAAATGTGTCCGGCAACCCAGACACAACAACTCACAAGAAAGATGGAAAATGAAAGTAAACATGAGGAAATGATGACAGTAACACAAGGGTCAAAATACCAAATGAAAATGAAAAGACAGAGAAAAGAGAAAAGATGCAAGAATGACTACGGTTAGCTCCAGATCATTCCTGTCCTCACCTGATGTCGCCATCATTTGGCAGCCTCCTCAGCCCTACTCCCCCAGCTATCAAATAAAATCATTTTTCATTATTCTTCTTGGATTCCCTTCTCTGGACTAAAAGAATGGTCCAAAATTGCCCACATAACGTTGAAGTGGCACCTACTTAGGATATCAACAAACCTGTGGACAGACATGTTCCCCCAAACCCAGAAGCCAGAAATAAGCAGGTAAACAAGGCTGCTTGGAGTCCATTCAGTAGGCTTCTAATCCACACTCTAGTTGTAGGTTTTATTCTTTCAAAAATACAGACAGAAAGAAGGCATCATTGCAGGCTGGGGCAAATCACCAAGAACACAGAAATATAGGAAATCTCTATGGGCGTCTTTGTATAGACTTCAGCAAGAGGAAGTCCTGGCCCTATACACCAAATGGAGATCTACCATGGTTGCCATTCATCTTCATAATAAGCCTGGAGTAAAAAAAAAAAAACCTCTACATTTAAGGGGGAGAAAAGATAATGCAGGCAAAGTATACACTGAGGCAGCAGCAGGAGTGAAGAATGCTCAGGTGAGGCAGTGAGCCTGCAGTTGGTCACCTCAGTCCTGCAGGGCAGTTGGGGCCAAGGAGGCTGCAGCCAAGAGGAGCGCTGTGCAGGAGCAAGGCACGCCTACAGGAGGGCCGCCAGTGATGAGATGCTGGAACAAGACCAAGGAATCCCAGGGCTTGGGGGAATCAATGCTCCCAAAGCAGCTGGCCCCTGAGTCCCAACTGTGCCCACAGGGAAGAGGGCTGTGGGCCAGCCGTGCCTGGCACTTGAAATCACCATTTCTACCTGTGAGCAAATGGGACCATGAGAGGTCCCATTACAGGTAGAGAATACAGTTAGGATAGCCCTCCAAGCTAAGTTTTGTGATGTGTTTTTTCTCCATTCAAAAAACTCCTGGGTGGCTAGCAGAGACTCTCTCCTTCAACTTTCAGATAAATTCAGCCACCAGCTCAGTGCTTCTCAACCCTCATGGCACACTGCGCTCACCTGGGGATTTTTTTGTGAACAGCTGCCCAGTTGAACCACTCCAGCTCAGTTTTATCAGACCCCCTGGAGGTGAACCCAGGCATCTGTATTTGTTTAAAAGCCCCCCAGGCAATTCCCATGTACATAAGGGCTGAGAGTCCCAGGCCTAGACTCAGGTGAGGCCTTGTCCTTCGGGAGCTTCCACCATGGGGTAAAAAGCCACAACTCTCTGGACAGAAGGCGGGGAAGGAATGGTCATCCCAGCTGGTGAGGAAGTAACGGGGTCTAATGGTCCCTAAGAGACTGTACTGTATTTGTTTACTGAGCAGCTTTCTCTCCCTGGGACATGAGTAGGGCTGCCACCACTTGAGTGCTAGATCTTCTACAGGCCGTTTGTCATAACATCCTCAAGAAGCCCCCATCTCTGAACTCCTCTGGGGGGAAAAGGAACAAATGTCTGAGCTTCTTCCTGACAGGCAACAGTGATGCTGCAGGACTTTCTCCTTCTCCAGATCACTGGAGGCACACCTCTATAATGCACAAAAAGTAGATCTGGACTCTGTTTACATTTCGTAAGGAAACAGGTATAAAGGATGCAATGGTCTCCTTACATAATATCTTGCTTATGTATCTTTAATCAAAACTATACTACAAATCCCTTAAAGGCAAGAACCATATTTTGATATCTCTATCTAGAGCAGCATGTAGCAGGTGCTCCTTCTGCATCTGTAGAGTGGATGTAATCATTAACTGATCAAGTAATCATAACTGATTTGTAAGTTTCCCCCCACGGAGTTTAAGGGGCATGAACTGCTTGCCAATGGGGATGGGAAGAGGAAAGAGACTCCTAAGACTTCAGCCAAAATGCCTATGGAATAGCCACATTGGAAAACTACTCTGAAAGGTAATGAAAATCAAAATAAATTGATGATTTGGTTTACTAAAGTTGAATTTTACAGAGCTGTCATGTTTTCTTCATAAATATACCTATGAATATGATCAAAAATGTTTTAAGAACCTATTTTCATCTTCTCTTCAATGTTTTACAAATTCAAAAACCACAGTCACCCTTCCTTCAACACTGCTGGGAGCCTGTGTGTCAGAGCTGCTCCCACAGCCTGAAGCAGCTATTGTTAGCAGAGACTGTGATGCTATTTTTTAACGTTTGATTAATAATGTATTGTGTTTACACAGCAGCTTTCTCCTCAGGCACTCAGAGTTCCACACATCAGCTCATAAATGCCCCGGAGGCCACTCACCAGACCTGGGTTTCTGTTTTTCTGCTATTTTATGGATTGGGAGGGGGAGAGTATGTTTCATAAACATAAGGGTCAAAATGGGGAAGTCAAGGATTAGGAGGCTTGCACAAGGTCACCCAAGGAGTTGGAAGTCCACCCAGAAATAGAACCTAGGGTTCCTGACTTCCTCTCAGTGACCAGCCCCGGTCAACCACCCAGCCAACCAGCCGGCCACTTGAAGGCTCTGGGCATCCACGTCATATCCTCACACCACCACTGCCCTGGGACTGCAGCAGTCTCCAGGAGGTGGCAAAGATTTGGGTCAGGAGCAAATACAGCTGCTTCTGACTGGGCGAGTGTGTGCTGCTTCCTGGTTTGCGGGCAGGCTGAAGGGGAAATGGTGGAGGGTAACTGCTCCATCAGCACACCATGGCCTTCACCTGGAGAAGCTGTCCTGGCACGTAAAGAAGGCAATGTGCCCAGGGGCCTGACTGCATTGTGAAGCCAGGTCACCGGAATGAACGAAGACTCCTTCTCCTGCCTGCCCAAACCCCAGAGGAGAAAAACACTGAGTCAGAAAGAGGCAAATGAACTACTGCCCCTTTCAACGTAATCCCGCAATCAACACAGACAGAAACTGAATTTAAATTCCCACAGGACCAGTGCTTGTCAAAGTGTCGTCCAGAGAGCAGCAGCATCATGTCACCTGGGAGCTTGTTAAGAAAGAAAATTCTGGAATCCACCCCAGACCAACTGAATCAGAAACGCTGGGGATGGGGCCCAACAGTCTGTGTTTTAATAAGCCCTTGAGGTGAGTCTGATGCTCACTGAAGTTTGAGAACCACCGTATTAGTCTTGCCAAAGACACATTTAATATCTGAAAGAAGACTGGTAAAATCCAAAGAAATGGTTAAAGCCACTGGCACCTTTTTCTTCTGCTAAAGATTGCAAATTGTTAATTACACGCAGCATTGTAAATCTATGAATAATCTTGCAGTAAGAAATAATTTTTGCTCTGAAATTATAAGGGCAAAACCTACTGACAGATATTCTCCTATCAGAAATGATGTAAGGTTGAAAGTTTGGTCCCTTGTCAATTATAGATTTAAAGCCCTGTGGATCACATCAACACAGCCTGAATCTTAAAGCAATTCTAAGTTATTTTCCAAAGAGAAGCTTCTTCTACTCATCCACTAATTTACAAAAGACCTAAAACACAATAGCCCTGGCAAGTAACCAATTCAGTCCACCAGCTTAAAGTGTAAATGTTTTATTTACCTCTTTCACCTTAGTCTTCAAAGGACTTGTAATCTGGGACACTGTCCACATGTGAAATAATGAAAAATGAAAGAGAGTCGAGTGGTGAGTACACACGGTACTTATGGATGCACGATCTTTCCTGCTGTTTTACTCTAGCTAGGTCCTTTTTCACTCCATGTATTCTGCCATCTTAAGTAAAGCAACAAACAAAACCAGTTTGGAGGCAGGAGAAAGTGAGCAAAGAATGCTTATGAGCCATTTCTCATTCTCTATAATGGCTATGCCAAACAGTCACCATTTTATTCAAGATCCCCCACCTTCGGCCCTCCATCTCTATCAACACCCACCTTCCCTCCTACTGCAGGAGTGCGCTCCTTCCTGTTTCTCTTCTCACTCATCTTACTTCCTTCCCTAGTCTCTCCTAGGCTCTAGACCCCATCTCCTCTCTCCACCCATGTTCCCATCTCTCATATCTGTCTTCAGCCTCATGCATCTGCTTCATTGTGAACCAGCTGTAGTGAAGGGGAGAGTGGCTTGGACCAGGGATGGTCACTCAGCCCAGAGCTCTCCAGGCAAGGCGTTATACCTTCTCCACGGTAAGACCATCCATCTCCTCAACATGTAACCATTAAAAACCTCCCCTTACTCAACAAATGGTCCTTTGCTCATATCTGTATGAGCAAGCTGACTGAACCCACCCAAGTGAAATCTCATTTAGACAGGACTTTTTTCCCGGCTTCAGCTTTAGCGACAAAACTCAACTTGGGGGATTTGTTAAAGAATTAGATTCTAGAGCAGCTCAGTCCAATAGAACTTTCTGTGATGATGGAAATATTATTCTGTGCTGTCCAATGTGCTAGCCACTAGCCATAGGCGGCTATTGAGCACTTCAAATGTGGTTAGTGCGTCTGAAGAAACAAAATTTTAATTTTAATTACTTTCAATTAATTAAAATTTAAATGGTCACACATTGTTAGTGGCTACCATATCGGACAGTGCAGCTCTAAAGGTTGGGCTGAAAACACAGAAGCTCACCAAAGAGTATATCTATATATAGAGAGAGAGAGTAGCCCAGAAGCTACTCATCATGATCAGGTACATTTATATGGGTAGGAGGGTCTGCTCTAGGAAACACTGCAGAAGAGTACCATGTCTTTGGTAACCTCATCAATTAATGCATCATTTCCTCCCTCCAGTAAACCTCCAACTCCCCAGGTTTACATGCCAAGTCTCACTCTTGTTCTTATCTAATGTCAACCAACCCCAGCCACAGCTACTGCTCCACCGGGGATAACTACATCTTAGAAAGGGATTTGAACTTCAGTCACTCACATTTTAAGGTCTACGTGCCAAGCCCTATGGCTAAGGCAAATAAAATCTATTCCCAGCCTCCCAGGAGCAGGAGGGGAAACCTGAAAATCATCATAGGACAGTCACTATTTATGAACATGAAAACATACAATAGACAAGGAACAAAATGACGAAAAGGGTCAGAGTAATAAAACTCAATGTGAGGACAGAGTGGGAAGGAAGGATGGTTCTACAGTGTGATGTTTAAGTTGGGTCTAGAATAATGGACAGGAATCATCAAGCAGAGAAACTAGAAGGCTGTGGAGGGCACTCCAGGCAGAAGGAACTTCATAAGCAAAAGTGTGAAGACACAGCACTGTGGGATCCTGCTTCGCTGGAAATTCAAAGTGGAGATGCTATTCTTGGCGTATTTGGCCTTAGGGGAGCAGCAATGCAAAGGCCACATGCAGAAGGGCCCTCTGTGTCCTGGCAGTCCCCTCAAGATGGCGGACACAACATCCATGATATGTACAATGGATCTCAGATGGTACATGGACCAATGTGTTGTATTTAATAGCTATGTATTTTAACATACATTAGAAAAAAACTGATCATCACCCTATGTCTGCAAGGATATTATTGCTCAGGGGAAAAATTAAGTATGATTATATTTAAATAAATATTAAGTGAATAATATCATAGGTGGTACCCAGATAGTGCAAAAATCATCAAGGTAGTACACACATGTGTAAGGTTGAGAAAACCTGCAGTGGTGGCAGGAAGTCACTAAAGGATTTTAAGCTAAGGAAGCCCATGATGTGATCTGGGCTTTACACAGACCCTCTGACTGCAGCTGGGGTTTGGCTGGGTTGATGGAAAGAAACTAGAGGCAGGAGAAGCAGCTGGCAGAAAGTGCTAGTAGCCAAGAAAACAAAGTGATGACTCCCTACCCAGAAGCCGTGACAGCTGAAGGATCAAGAGGAAAAGACCCTGAGAAGGCAGAGTGGATAGAACTTGGTAATCGACTGGATATGGAAAGCACAAAAGCGATAATCTCGATTTTGAGATTGGCCAGAAGGGAAGAGGTGGTGGCACATCCAAGAGCAGGCGGTCTGAGGATGCTGTGGGGAGCTGGTAGTGAGTCTAGTCTGGGACTTGCTAAGCTCGAGGAGGAATGTCCAGACAGTCAGGTACACTGGGCTTAGCTGAAAAGGCACGTCCTGAGCCTGGGCTCCCAGGGCCATTTTCCTGGGGCCCCCAGGTCTCACATTGTCATCTCTGGGGTGTAGAGAGATGGAAGGAGAGAAAGCAACAGGGAACACTCCATCTCAAGGTTGGCAAACCCTACCCAGTACCTCTACGTCCAATATAAACTGCAAGAGGTGTGCAGGCTGAGACTCAGGGCCCCCAGCTCTTTCAATCAATCAACAAACACTCATTGAGGCCGATTGCATTCTAATGAATCCTTACTCAATGGTGAACAACTGTGTTCTCGCAGAGCTTACATGGGGAGAGACAGACAATAAGCATGTGAGCAAATAAGCACATTATGCATAGAAACATAAAGCCACATAAAGGAGGAGAATAATGGGAGGCTTATTTTATATACAGTAGTCGCACTTCTCTCTAATGAGGGGATGGTTAACCAAAGATCTAAAAGATGGGGGAGTAAGCAGTGCTGCTACATCGGTAAGAACACTCTAGATGGAGGGAACAGAGAGTGAAGGGTCCCACTCAGGAGGGAACCCAACACAGTCAATGAACAGGGATACGGCAGCATGGCTGCAACACAGTGGCCATGCAGGGTCTTAAGGCCATGAAGGACTTGGGCTTTTATTGTGAGTAGGATGGAAAACCTTTTAAGGATTGAGTAGAGGAGTGACTCACATTTAAATAGGATCATTCTGGCTGCTCTATCGAGAAGAGACCAAAGAGGGACACTGGTAGAAGCAGGAGACCAGCGGGAAAGTAACTGTAACGATCCTGGAAAGAGATAACGCTAGAACTGGTTTCTACCAGTTCCTGTGAGAGCCAAGGCAGACTTGCTGATATGCACTATTTTCCACCTAGCAAGTAAGAAGTAGACTGGTAGATTTTAGGAAGATTTAAAAAGGACTTTCAGGGTAAACCTCTGTTTCTCAGGAGAATAAGAATATCCTGGAATCTTACTACTTAAGCAAACTGGTTATTTAAAGAGATCCATTTAAGTATTTTCAATGTCAGGTCAATTATGCATGCATCAATTTCAATTTTTTCTTAGATATTCACTAAATAGATAACTTCTTGTCTATGCATAGAACATACCCAGGCAGATACTCAAAAAGAGTGATAACGGTCTCTGCAGAAAACGTGAGGAACTGAGGCTTGCTTTTGCCTACATGCCTATCATGCTTTTTATGTATTTTTTAAACAATGTACTTGTACCATCTATTAAAATAAATAAACACTAAATCAATATTGAGATTGAGAGAAACATTTACTGAGGGTCCACCAGATGCCAAGGAACCTGCTATACATCAGACACAATGACAAAGACAAAATCCTTCTCCTCAAAGAGTAGAGAATGGTGGCATTTAAATCACACAGGAATCTTTCTAGAGAAGGTGTGATCTGAGTGGACTGTGAAAGAAACAAAAGAAGTCAGCTTGGTAAGGAGGAGTAAAGAGTATGTTCCAGGAAAAGGGGAAGTATGTCCAAAGGTATATCAGAATTCATTCATTCAGCACATTTTAACTGCAAACCTACTTTGTGCCAGGCACCATTCTAGGGAGCAAGTCATACAGATATATGGGTCAAGAACCTTCCAGGCAGAGGGAAGAGCAAGGCTCTGAGGCAGAAGTCTGCTTGACTTGATTGAGGAACATCCAGGCAGCCGATGGGCCAAAGAGGAATGAAGAGTGGTGAAGTCAGAGGGCAAAGATCATGTAACGTCTCACAGCCATTATAAGCATTTAGGCATTTACAAAGACGGGCAGCCAGTGGAGGCCCCGACTTGAGAATGCCATGATGTGACATGTCATAAACAGGATCACTGCTGATTGGCAAAGGCAGAAAGAGGGAGAGCTGTTAGGAGGCTATTGCCACACACAGGTGAGAGAATGACCACTGATGGTGGCTCCGATCAGGTCGGTGGCATTGAAGGGTGAGTCTTTAGATATATTCTGAAGGTACAGTTGACAAGTTTTGCTAATGTATAGCATGAAATGAACAAGACTCAAGAATGAGTTGAGGTTTTTGACCTGAGAAAAGTAAAGGATGGAGTTGCCATTTCCTGAGATGGGGAAGAATGCAGAAGACGCAGGGTTTTGTTTTTTTTTTTCCTTTGAACAAGGGGAAGATTAGGAGTTCAGTTTTGGACATGCTAAGTTTGGGATGTCTGTTAGGCATCCAAGTGGAGGTGTCAAGAAGGCAGTTGGAGAAAGGAGTTTAGCTTCAGAGAAAGATCCAGAGAAAAGGACATAAATGGGGAGTCATCAGCACACAGATTGTATTTAAAGCCTGAAAGTGGCTGAGACCATTTTTTCAAGACTCTCAAGTGCCTTAGTAAGGCTGGAGCAAAGGTTCCATGAGGGATCCTGGCCGAAAAGCTGGGTGGAGAGGTGAGCAAGGGGCAGCACTGAAGAATGTCATGTACTAAGCTAAGTTGCAGAAACTTTCTTATGAAAGCCATGCAGAGCCCCGACAGCCTTGAAAACGATGGAGTAAGATTATTAGATTTGCATTTTCAGCAGCTGACCCAGGCAATATCTACTGTGAACATCTGTTGGGCCTGACCTGTGTCCATTCCCCCTTTCATTGGTAACAGGCCTTCATTCTCCTTGCAGGCCCCACTCTCCTCAAGAGAAGAACTGTCGATCACCGCACTCTGCCTTGAACCAAGGCACCTGACCCATGCTTGGGCTAATCAGATCTTCCCTGGACTTTGAATCCAAGATGAATAACAAGGACTGAAAACAGAAATGATTCATCTCACAGTAGGGGGCGCTGGAATGCCGAGCTCAGCTAGGACTGTGGCCCAGAGTGGTTAACCAATGTCCCTCAGGGTGGTCAGGCTTCCTACATGGCAGCTGACTTCCTCCTGAGCAAGTGTTCCCTAGGAAGTGGTCAGCTTCCCAGAAGCTGCCAGGCCTTGGAAGTCACGCAGCATCCTTCTAGAGCATTCTATCAGTTATAAGTGAGTCATAGGCCTGCTGACATGAAAGGGGAAGGGAAAGAGAAGCCACTTCTTAATGAGGAATGGCAGGGTAATATTGGAGAAGGCCACAAACCAGGTTAGCAAATCCTTCGTTTCTGAAGACTCTCTCACAATAGGGTCAAAGTAGTTCACGTAGAAAGCCAGGTTCTGTACTGGAGTGGACAAGGGGATGGATGGATGTCAGAAGAAACATAGTGGAACACCTGTCTGATGACAGCTTTATCATGGCAGAGAGGAATCACCTCAAGTTTTAGTCCATCCTGAAAAGCAGACAATCCCAGTGTCACAGATACGTGCAGAAAACCAGTCCTTGAATGAATATTCTTACTGAAAAAAAAGACATACAAGAATAGAAGCGTCCTCATGATTTCTGGAACTCCCATCTGTGTTGGCGGCACCAGGCTCCAGCTCCACTGCTCTGTCTCTGTGCGACATGAAAAGCTCTGCACCTTCAGGACACACGCTGATTGGCAGGACTTGGTTAATTGAATCTTTCATTCCTTTTCATCCCTAAAAAAATACTCTATCATTTCCTTGGTAACCTATTCTCCAATGTTTCTAACCTACTTGATTATAGTATTTAAAGTAATTGGCTTCAATTGTTCATTCACTTTGATCCACTTCTGGGAACCTCTTCCTAGAGAAAAAGCTTTTTGCAGAAGAATGTTCACAGCAGCATGACTTAAATTTAAAAGTGGGTAAGCTAAATGTGCCACAAAAGCAGTGTTTAAGTAACTGTGACACATCGATTCAATAGACTACTAAGTGCTATTTAAAACTGTTTGTCAATAACAAAGAGGTGTCCAAAAGATAAAATATTAAGTGAAAAAGCAGGATATAAAATTATATGTATACAGATTAGAAATATGTAAAAATAAATCTAAACCCAGGGAAACATTTTTGGCAGGAGATACACTAAAAAGTGACAACAGAGAGAAGATGAACTTTCTTCTCTTCTACTTTTCTGTAAATTTTTATAATGAAAAGAAAACTTCTAAAAATGCCTTCTCTAGCTACATTACTTTTAACATTTCTTTTTATTGTATCCTCACAGGACATCAAGCACTGGTCTCCATCAAGTCTCAAACTTGGTGCAAAGTAATCAGGTTTTAACTGAGCAGCTACTGTCTGTCCTGCACAGTGAGGGGGCACAGGTGGAAATGTGCTCTTTGGTGGGTTAAGCGCTGTTATTGGGGCAATAACATAAGCTTCTACCCAAGCTCAACTGTTTATGTCTCCTTTTCTAAGACTCAGTTTACTTATAAGTAAAATGGGAATGATAGAAATACTACTTCCCTCCCAAAATTGTTGTGAACATAAATAAGATGAAGAATAAAATACCACAGGTCATTAAGATGATCTTAAACACACATAAAATACTCAGGATAACATTTCTAATTTAATCCTATGGCATTTCCTTCTATACTGGGACTTCTGGTAAAACCCACCATTTAGCGTGTTCTATCTGAAGCAGAATCTTAGGGTGAGTCCTATGGGCCTGAATTCCCTGGAGCAAATACCCCTTGGCATGTGGGTAAGAGTCTGTGGCTTACAGAGAACTCTCAGGGACTTCTCGCGGACTTATCAGTGTTGCCCTCTGACAGGTTAGAAGGGCTGAGAGAGGGAAATCCGGGGAAAGAGAGATGGGGACGGCCTTGGAAAAGTGCACGAGCTGACTAGGAGTATAAAGCTCGTCAATAGCTGAGTTGGAACTCAAATCCAAATCTGAACCCTGAAACATAGACAAGCTAGAAATTTCTTTATCTGAGTGTTCTGTCAATTTTAACTCCCACACGATTTTTGCACACAGTTTAATGTGCAAAATTTTCTAACTTAAATAGCAGTATTGCTGGGGTCACTAAGTTAGGGGTGGGGCTCAGGCATCCGGGGTTCTAGATCAATCCTTGTCATTAACTTGGGGAACAATAGGAAAATAGTAAAACCTCACTAGACCTGTTTACTCGTTTGAAAGTTGGCAACTTTGACTTAATCACCACGGTCCTGATGCTCCAAAATTCTAGTCTAAATGTAGCAATGGGAATTCTGGCTCATTAAAGACTGTTATTTTAGATCAACAGGTTGGAGGCACAGATTTATTTGCATAACCAAAATGTAACAATTGAACAGTAGGTATTATTTACCTACTGGCAAGTTAGGAGAAAAAGTATGAGTTTCTCACTGAGCAATGCGCAAATTATGGGCTTCCTTTCATATATTACTACAGAGTTGTCAGATGGCAAAAAAGATTCACCATGTTTTTGGCTGAATCTTAATTATTTCTGCAACTCCGCTGTGACCTATACATACACTCTACTATTTTGAAGGGCTGACATTTCCCAGAGTAAGAGAGAAAAAATAGATAATGCGAAAAGAGAATATTTTAAAAGAAAATGTTATGCACCCATGGAGTTGGGGAACTTTTTTTAAACAGAAAAAGGACTTTAAATTATTTGAACATTAATATACTATAGCCTCACTATATTATAACTTGGGAAAAGCACATTAATGATTAATCCTAAAGCTTTCAGCTGAAGGAGCTATTTCCTGAAAATTCTGGAACTTTAAGTTACATTGCTATCTCTTATTAGAGTCACAAAATGCTGAGCCTTCCCTATAAAATGGAGATCTGCCTATAAATAGCCCACTGATTTGGTCCCTAAATCAGTAGTGCAAGCTAAAAGCATCACCAATCACACCATCTCAAGGGACAAATGCCAGTGTTTACACATCCATTATCATCCCGCCCATCTTAGGAATGAAGAAATTAAGGAACCTAAATGTAGCTTGCTGTAGTGTTGAATAAGTACAAGGACATCTCAGAGTAAACACACAGAGGCGGGGTTGTTTTACCAACGGGGGTCACCCGAAAGACTGCAGGGTGCTAGGAGGTGTAGCAGATGCTTTTGAAGTCACGCCACATCCCCTTGGTCAGCTCAGATTGCAGCTGCTGCCCTGGTGGAGGCTCCGTGCTCCCCAACCCCAGCTCAGGGTGGCATGGTGTACACTTCTCAGAGGCCAGGGCAGAATTGAGCCCCCACTACAGAAGTGGCCACAAGACCACACCTTTGTTTGTTTTTCCTCCCTTCCTGTCTCCCTCTTCCCACTTTCCCTCACATCTGCTTCCTGAGATCACTCTTAGAATCACTGCCCAATCAACTACCCACAGCCAGGTCCTTGCCTCAGGCCCCAATGCAAGGCAGGAGGAGTTCTAGGAAGAACTAGAGGAGCGACAGTCATAGTGTATTGTCAAAATAAAGAGAAAGCAAGATAACTTGGAGATAACATGGAGGACAAACTTAGCGTCTGACCACAAATATCCACGTATATACACCAAATGTAGAATCAGGACAGCAGCTTCAACATTCTCCTGGTTTTGCGGATTAAATCTGTCCAGGGCCTCTAGAATTGGGCCATTCTCCCAGACTCGAATGTCCAACCAAAAGCAAGTCTTGGGCACAGTTGTAGGAGCCCATAATTTCCTACTACCCTTCAAGAAACTCAAAGATCGAAAAGCAAGGCTATGAATAAACCAAGCCAAATAAACAGGATTAGAGAGCCAAAGGAAGTAAGACTTCCTCCCTCAAATAATCACACAGTTTAGCTCTGAAATCCATTGCTTTTCCCCTCCTTTGGGAAGAGTCTTTAACATCTGGTATGGCTTCATCAAAAGAGGCCTTGGTGAGTGGGTGCTGAGGTTTGTGTCTGGCTCAAATCAGCACAGAAAACAAAGCTCCATCTCAGTGTGGGCCAGGAGGCAAGGATGAGTTTGGAGCAGGAGGAGACATGAGTTTCCTGTAGCTAGATAAACGCAGAAAGGCTAGCCAGATAGTCCTTCTGATGGCCGGCACTGTCCAGACTAGAGGTGAGGACCTGAGTGCTCAGTCATCTGAGAAAACTCAATCAGAAAGGCCAAAAAGGAGAGTGACGCGAACAATCTTTAAAACACAGAAATGTCTGCAGAGTGAGGAGAGTGACTGCAGGGAGGGAGGCAGGTGTGGGCACTATGTGCCAATGGCATTCACGCTCATGTTTTGGGGCACGAAGTAGAGGCAAAGACAGTTCAGAGTACCAGTCCACCCTCAATATATTCATCTGGAAACCAAAGTCTCACGCCAATATAACGGTGAGAGGGTTCAAGAAAACCTTGTTATAACTTATCTACCCTTAGAGAAGAAGGGAGGGAGGGATCATTTTAATAAGACAACCTGTCACTCTGTATTGGATATATCCACATATTCTCCCAAATAGAGAATCAAATCAATATCCTAAAAACGACTGATTTGTCAGTTTGTTAATTAAGGATATGGACACTTCTAATAAGGATTAGCATATACAATTTCTGTAAAATCCATCATAACATCCTTATTAGCAACAGCAGTGAAAGCTCTGGTTGAGCCTTCATTCTTGCTATGACAAGAGGCAGTAGAGGGTGGTGCTCAAAGCATAGGCCAGTGTCTGGCTGCACTGTGGCACCAGCACTCACTAGCAATGTGTGACCTCAGGAGAGCTACATAGCCTCTCTCTGCCACGTTTCATCATCGGCGTAATGGGGGTGACTGTTGTGAGTTAATTCACATACAGAGCTTTCCGCACAGTGCCTAGCACAGAGTTTAAAAAAAAAAAGTGAGCTATTTGGATGATGCATAAAATGTAACTGATCCAAACACACAAACTCTCCTCATTTTCTTGGACCACACTCCCATCTTCCTATGCTAGGGGTCTGTAACTTACTGCTTGAAGTTCAAATGCCTCCTCATCTACAACCTCACTTTCCCATTACTAACCCTGTAGCCCAAGGCAGACAGTAAACTCATCTTTAGAAAGTGATTGTAACAGGCAAGTCGACCCAGGGCCACTGGCAAAGGGACCATGACAGGTAAATCTCTTGTCCCCAAACTGGCTGCTCATCAGAACCATCTGTGCGGCTCAAAGAACTCAGATTAGTGGGCTCCACCTTGAAGTTTCTGACCCTATAGTCTGCAGCTGGGCCTAAGCAGGTGGTCTCTGTTAGTTTTATTTTATTTTTATTTTTACAAAGCTCTCCAGGTGTTTTACGAAACAAAAGGCTTGGAAACTCTTGTTCTAAGGGTAGGCATGCCTCTAAGTTGGTGGTTCTCAACTGGGGTGATTTTGCCCCACGGTGGACAAAGGGACATTTGCCTATGTCTGGAGACATTTTATATTATTACATCTTGGGGAGGTGTTACTGGCATCTAGGGAGTAGAGACCAGGGATGCTCATAAGCATCCTATAATGCCCAGGACAGTACCCTACAACAAAGAATTACCTGGTCCAAAATGTCAACCATGCCAACACTGAGAAACCCTGCTCTAAGTCATTTTTAGCATGTGACTTTCTCTTGGTGACCCCTATGGAACAGACATCAGGTTCCTAAGTTCATGAACTTGGGGCAGCCCACAGAGCCAAAAGGACCAAATTAGGTAACACATGTTGGACTAATAAAGGAAAAACAGTTTTGAAAGAACGGTGATGAATTCACGGAAAGGTCACCATCACCACTGTGCACACAGAGTGAACAGAAACCTCATTTAAGAAGAGCACACCAATAATCCCAACATTGGGGATTCATCAGACGGCAGAGGTGCTCCATTTGACCAGTGAGTATCAGGTCCCCCTGCTCAACACCTACTAAGCGGCAGGTACTGGGGTAGATGCTTTGTCTACACTATCCCATTTACTCCCCACAACTGTCCCGTAAGACAGACATTACTGACTGCCTTGAGTAGTTGAGGAAACCAAGGTTCAAAGGGTTTAAGAAGCTGCCAAGCATCTCTCTGTGTCACTAGAAGCCCATGCTCAGGCCACCCAACGTCCTGCTCCTCGTCTCGTTCTGTGTCTTTGTTTCTCCAAAGGATGATCTGAGGCGCCTATTATATCTTACAATCCATGATGCCACCCCAGATCTGTGGACAATTTCTAGAGGGGGTGGGCACAGACTCTGGAGTCCTCATAAGCTCCACTGATGACTCCTGAGCACCCTGAAGTCAAGAAGCAGACACTGAACTCTGATGGCCTTTGTTTGTCCGAGCATGTTGCTGAGGCTGACCACTGCAGGCCTGTTTTCTACAGAGGACAGAGACAGACTGTGCTACATAAAGACCACCACCAGGCTCCCCTGAAGAGAAGACAAACAAGAGAAGAATAAAGTACCAGCTCAACTGATCAGAGAGAAGGAAAGCACTCGTGTCCCTTTATTTGGCAAAGCCAGCTCCTGAGAGAGGCAGAGCTTCTCCTAAGCAGGTGAGTCTCGTGAACTGAACTATTTTGGCACTAACGGTGTTTGAAGGGCCAGCATGCTGGGGCTTCGTGGAGACGTGGATTGGTTAACTTGTTCCCCCAAACTCTCACAACCAGAAATTATGCAGGCGCATTTGTAAATAATCCACTGAGCCTATGTTGGGGGCCCTGGAACTAACAAAGACTTTATCAACCACGGCCTTTATTTTGCCAACAACAGAAACAGCCTTGTAGGGACAGGTTGGCAGCCACATGGGGCAAATGATTATGGGAGCAATAAAGAGGAATGTCATTTATTAGTCTCACCATAATTATTCAACTGGCTTATCTAAGGCTCATGACAATTTGCCCTACTGTTGCAAGTACCCATTTTGCTCTAATTTGTCTGCCCAATGATTTTGAATTAAAGTAACCTGCCACTGCTTTTTTTAAACAAAGGGGAAAGAAAGATCGAATCTCATGCATGTTGAAAGAAAAATGCCATGTGGTTCTGCACAGCCCTTGCAATACCCATTCCTTCCTAATTACCAGCCCATTGGCTTCCTGACAGATGGAAAAGAATGACACCACCCCTAACAGAGCTTATATAATGAGGCCCTGGGTAATCACCAGCCGACATTCAATCCACACCATTAATGCCAGACATGGTTCAGCCGAATTAGAGAATTAGGGTCTTGTGGATAAAGACTGATGCATGTGTACACAGTAATTTTATTAACTATTAACATGCTGTGTGTAAAAAGCCTTCCAATTCAAAATCATGCAAGAGATATGCAATTTGCACCCCTCACTGATTTACTAGCCTGTCAGTGGGTGTGTAGATGGGGGTTGGAGTGTGTGTGCCATCATTAAACTGCTACAACACCACAGAATAAAAACATCACCAGCCAGTCAACTAAGGGAATTATTCATGGGCTTGTTAAAAGGTCACATGCCAAAAACTTCAGTTAACAGAAAGGAGCTGAGGAGTGGTGGTCAATTTTTTTTTTTTTTTGACTCAGAGATGATTGGAAATGAGGACAAGCAAAATTTCACTTAGAAGTATATATAAAGCTATTACTGATATCTTTCAAAATCTATTATAGAGAAGATTATTAGGGCACTTCTTTCCCCCACCCCCCAGCCCCTCAACTTCTCAGGCACCTACTGCTTCATCAGCATTCCGCCACCTTCCTCTGCCTTAGGCAAAGGAGCTGATGTTTAATTCCTCTTGGTACAAATTCCTCTAGTCATTGTATGGCCTCTTCCAGGCACTGAGGATGTGCCTAGAGGTGGATAAATGGGTTTCCTCCTGTTCAAAGGAATAAAGGTTCCATTAAAGAGAGAAATGTGAACGTGAGGGGAGAGGCTTTTAAGTCAACCTGAGGAAGCCATATTACGCCAGTGGTTCTTACCCAAGGGAGATTCCCCCCACATTACCCCTGGGAGACATGTGGCACTGTCTGGAGACATTTTTGGTTGTCACAACTGGGTGGATAGGTGGGTGTTAGTAGCATCTAGTGGGTAGAGGGCAGGGATGCTGCTAAACATTGCACAGTGCACAGGACAGTCCCACAACAAAGAATTATCCGGCTCGAAATGTCAATAGAGCTGAGACTGAGATACCCTGTTCTACTCCAATATTTTAGAGCCTCATAACCCAAAGTGTGGCTCATGGACCAGCAGCATTGACATCATCTGGGAGCTCATTAGAATCTCAGGTCCCTCCCCAGACCTCCTGAACCCAGAACCTCCCAAAGTGATTCATAAACACATTAAAATCTGAGCCACACTCTCTTAGAACAACGGTTCTCAAAGTTGGCTGCTCACTGAAATCACCCGGTGTAGCTTGATGCTTGGGTCCCACACTCAGACATCCAGGTGTGAGTGGGCCGAGCATCAAGAGTTTTAAAAGCTCCTCAGGTGATTCTAACGTGTAGCCAGGTGTAGTGTTACTCAAAGTGTGGTCCCCGGACCAGCAGCATCAGCACCACAAGGGAACTTGTTAGAAATGCAAATTCTTGGCTTTATTACACCCCTCCTGATCAGAGACTCTGAGGTGGACGCAGCAGTGTGTGCTTTGACAAATGCTCAGGGGATTCCGGGGCCCCTGAGTCTGAGCAGCACTGCAATAAATGATGTACCGCCAGCCACCTGGCGGGTTCTGATCATCTGGAATCACATCACTGTGTTCTTCCACGTATGACAAAATCTGTTGCCAAGCAGCATTGTGAGGGTCCTGGTTTTCTTTGTTGTGATCCTGTAATTGTGGTATGAAGATGTGCTTACTGGAATGGACGGGCTGCTTTTGAGTCTGACCTCTGGGTTAAAGGTGCAAGTCTACACAGTTTGGAACCACTCAAATGAACTTTGACCTCCAAGTTTGTGTTTGGAGAAGGATCCACTGAAACGGAATCTGCTTCCTGCTCCTGCCCAACACACCCAACAGCAAGGTGGGCCCCACATGCAAACTGCTACGGAACCTGCCTCTGGCACCTGGTCAGACGTCATGGGGCATCTCCCCCTAGTCAATCTCCCAGACCTGGGGGTGTATGGAGTCCAGAAAAGCTTTCAGAGGAGGATGCGTCTTTTAGGGCAGTAAGGTTAAGATAAGTGGAGTGAGGAAGCAAGAGGAAGGAAAACCGCATGAGAAGGAGGAGGCAGGAATGCTGCAGGCTTTGATACTACACAACAAATTCATCCACCGGGCTAGTGGAAGGGGTTCCAGTAGAGAACAAGCTGGAGAGATGGTCTGGACCAGGTCTCAGGTACTCCCCAGGTGTGACTGCTTCCGGTGCAACCACAGTTCTGGGCTTAAACCTTTCACAGCTGTTTCAAAACTGATTTGCCCAGGCCACAACAGGTTAAAAAAAAAAAAATGGTTACTTTCATTCTTTGCATTTAACAATTTCTTTTCTGAAGCCAACAGGGAGGAGGAAAGGCATTTTCCCCCTGTTTAATGAAAGAAAAAAAGAAAGGACACTTCCAGACACATTTAGCACGACAGTAGAATTTTATAAAACCACCCAAGACTTGTAAAATATTTTAAGAGAAATAATTATCTATGTCAAAAGTCTCTTAAGGAGGAGCTGAACTAAAATCCACTCTACAACTCTAAAATCAGAGCTAACAGCACTACTTTAGACATGGCAGTGAAAACAGCCCAGCAATGCAGAAGGTGGATGGGTCGTTTGGGAAATCAATTTCAAACATTATCGTGGCTAAAGCTCCATGTCTGGTTTTGTCCTAATTGGGCCATTATAATTTATTTTAAGAAGAACATGTAAATATTCATCCTCCAAGCCTTGTCTTTTACCAACCCATTTAGGAAAACCTAATAATAAAAACTTCCATAAAATACCTCTATGAGACAGCAAGGTCCAGTGTGCACTGGTGGAGACAGATGATCAATGAAGTCTCCCATCATTCACAGTCTAAGCCTTGAGCCCTGAACTAAGTCTCTATAAAAATGCCTCACCTTGGGGTCCGCCCGGTGGTGCAATGGTTAAGTTTGCACATTCTGATTCTTGGCAGCCCAAGGTTCGCTGGTTTGCATCCCAAGTGTGGACATAGACATGCTGTGGTATGCGTCCCACATATAAAGTAGAGGCAGATGGGCATGGAAGTTAGCTCAGGGCCAGCCTTCCTCAGCCAAAAGAGAAGGATTGGCAGTAGTTAGCTCAGGGCTAATCTTCCTCAAAAAAAAAAAAATAAAAAAAGCCTCACCTCCAAACAAAAAGGGGGCAAATAGCTCTCTAGAAAATTAGTTATCAATTTTAAGCATAGCTCCTGTATTCATTTCCTTTCCAATCATAACAGACTATTTTTCAGACATGACTATTAGCTATAACTAGGAACAAACCTCATATTCTTGGGAATCAAGAGATCATTGTCTCACTTCCATTCTCTCATTCTCACTTCCTTTGGCTCCTCTACAAATCTCTATATATGCATGAATACATGTATACTGTGTGTCTACATTTATGTGCATGTGCATATTTACATGTGCGCAAGGGTCTGTGTATATAGATATACACATACTATAGAGAGAGACAGACAGACAGACAAGGGAGGGTTTAAGCAAAGTGAGGGGAGAGAGCTTTAGAAAGTTCGTAAAGAAACTTTCGAAGGACTTGCAAAATAACTTTGGAGAAACCACAGAAAATGCTCCAGAGGGAAATACAATAAATTCATAACATTTGCAAAGGGTACTTGCTCCCAAAAGCCCCAGAGTCCCAAATCCTGCTATAAGATAGCTTGAGGTTGGGGAATGAAGGAGAGGAACAGGCATGGCAGGAAGCTTTCAAGGTACAAGGGCTTTATAATGTTCAGAGAAGTATGTGGCAATGATTCCGACATCTCAAGGGCTTTCCAATTCCTCCTCTTCCAACGTCCTGAGCAAGGCTACCAGAGTCACCCGTGCTAACCTTAGAGTTGTTCTGGTCCTGGCTGAAGCCAAGAACACTGGCTTGGAAAATGTTGAGATTGAAAGAAAGAAAACAAATCATCGTGACAGCATGTGAAACTCTCATATGAAGTGAGATTTAAGAAGAACATAAGAAAATTCTCAGGCAATTAATCATTCAAGGACGCAATCAAAAGAACAGTGCAAACATATATATTAGACATAGGCCCAAAATGGGCTGAGCCTCGAAAATATCTTTTTGATATTTAAGGCAAAAACAAAATCTTTCTCAAGCGCTATTCAGAAAAAAATTCTCAGGTGGGCTACAACCCAAGAAAAATGGTGAATGTTAAGAGGAGACAAAGAAAAAAACAGAACAGCACCACTTGCCGTTCACTTCTTTCTCCTGGCCTTCCAACCTGACAAGGCATAAAAAATAAAAGCCTAAAAAATAGAAAAGTCCTGAAAAGGACACAGAAGTGCAACAAGAGGAACTCAAATAGAAGCCCCGGGTCACTCCAACAGCCTCCATGTCCCAAACTCGCCTATCCCAAATTATAAAAAATCATTCAATGTTATTATGGAAAATCTGCCAGCAGTCTTTGAAAAAGAATCAGGGCAAACAGGAAACAATTCTACAAGTCTGGAAACAGGTCTTAATATTTTTAAGTAGATCTTAGAAATTAAAGATTGATAAAAGTTTTACTTCAAATTCTTAGATGAATTATTCAACAGATTTATTAATAGACATTCCAAAATGAACAAGACTTTGTGCAACTAAATCACACTGGCCTAACTTCATTTCCTTTATAGATGTCTTTACTGGCCTAGAAAACCAGCACATCACCTTAAATTATATATTTTAATTTCATGAAGGCACAGGTCAAGAGTTTGTCACAACGTTCTTATAAACAAGATAGAGAAATGAGGGTAGAGTTAGGTGAGCTAAACTGGATGGACAACCTTTCTGGAAAATCCTCATTAATCAAACACGATCAATTTGGAGGTGAGGTCCCTAGCATGATGTCTTAAAAAAAATTTGAAAAGCAAAGTTGCAATGGACACCATTTTGCCTCTTAAATTGTCATTTTTTTAAGGAAAATATCCAGTGTTAGTTGGAATATAAATTGTCAACCTTCTCAGGGGACAATATAGTAAGCATCACATCTCTGACTAGAAATTCCATTTCAAGTAATTTTCTTCCTAAAAAATGATCAGATACAGGCAAGAATGAGCGAGCTTCTCCGCTGTTGGGTTATAATAGAAAAAAAAAAAAACTTAACGAAAGGGGAATGGTTAATAATGGTGCATTTATAAGATGCAACATTGACACTTAAAATGACGTATATCAAGATTTTTTAATGACAGAGAACTACTCACTCTAGGAAGTGAAGTGGGGGAGAAAGTAGGATGTACAACAAAACACGTAACATTAACTCAATTTTGTAAAAATGCACATAAATCTGCATGTGCATAAAGGAGATGGAAAGAAGGTTAACTACTTCTCTGAGTGGTGGGATGAGGGGTGATTTTTATTTTTATACTTTGGGATTTTTCAGTTTTAAGGTAATAAATATATATTAACTTAAAATCTTAAACATTATTTAGCCTTTTTTTTTTTACAGTTGGTTTTCAAAAATCATAAAACAGTTGTCACAGGTCTCTAAGTATTAGCCGAAGGGACATCATTCAAGTTGGTAACAGAAATACCACCCTGGATTTCCACACTGGGGAAGAGACTGCATCAGGGACTCTGAGCCCACTTCCAAACTAGTGGCTAGCCCAGGCCTGCACAGGAAACTTAGAACCACGTAGGTTGGGAAACCCCATACCCGACCTGAATCCCAAACCAAAAGTAAGACTGATCTCAAACCAGAAGTAAGAGAAACGTAGGGGGAGAAAGAGGAGAAGCAGCACCTGCTCTTCTTCCTTAAAGTTCATTCTACAAATGCCCCTATTTCTTCCCAAGAAACAGCTCCTCCTTCCCTGTGAAGGCCCTTAATTCTCCTAAGAGGTGGTTAGGAGAGAAAAGATTGACTTTCCACTATGAAATGACTCCAGTGAAACCCCAAAAAAAGTCTTCCTCAATAAATCTACCCAAATCATTTTTATTTTATAAGAAGAAAAAAACCTGAATTACTAGTTAAAGGCTTTTTCTTTAACTCAATAACGTATGCCTTCTTTGGAACTAAATCTAATAACCTGGGCTTCCTTCTGGGATTAGAGAGGGAATAAATCAAAGTAATTTTTTCTGGAAAGTAGCTAATGTGCGAATAAATTTTCTCCCACAATAAAATTTCCCAACACGCACACGTACACACCCTTTTTTTTGAAATGGGCCAAACAAGTACTATAGAGCCTTGCTCCAAAGAGAAATTGACATGCTTTTCTACATTTCCTCAACTCTGGTTTGATTCTTTCTAGTCTGAGCTACAACACTTTTATCAGCTTATATCACAGTCTGGTTTTGACATAGAGAATGGAGTAAGGGTGGGGAGAGGTGTTCATTTGTTCTGCTTTGCCATAAAAATCCCCCTTTTCAAAGGCAGCTAAAATATGTACTTTGGCTAATATCCTAGACCTGTCCCCGAAGACTTTCTCATGAACGTGCCCATCTCCTGCTGGTGAATGAATGGGCAGACAGAGGCTGACCGCAGTGAGGTGGAGTGGACCTGGGCCTCATGTCCAAACAAGACACAACAAGCCCCAAGTGCTGTGCAATTCTCGCCCACCCCAAACATGTCAGTAAGGCCAGTCTCTTGGACTGTCACAGGGATTGGGCAGAATGACATATGCAGAAAATTCCTCTTAAGTCATTTTTTTTTCTCCCAAGAACTTTCATCAGCCAAATCCTCTTCTCTAAGCTCCTTTGCTTTTAATAGGATGTGATATTTGCAAAATGTAGATTTGATAATAAGGAACTGTGTACTTGATCCTGAACGTGCTTGCCACCGCCTCCAACAATCACATTTCTGGAAATGCAAAATCGCAAGTTAATTATGCAAAGGGCAGACCCAGCTTTGTGTAGTCTATTGTTTGTAAGTCTGTCCCTGGCTTTAGTTACTCATGATATTCAGGAAAGCAACCTCATACAGACCTGCAGCTGTGCCCACACAGTGACGGGCGCTTGGGGAATAGCACCGGCTCGATGTGCATGTAAAATAGGTGAGTTACCATTCCCTGCATATGTTCCTCATTCTCCCGTGCACTGGTGGCTGGCAGCGTTTCCAATCACAATGGCCACCCCATGGACAGCTAAGATTACAGATCAGTGGCAAACAACAGCCCCACCATAATAGGTGAGTTACCGTTCCCTGCATATGTTCCTCATTCTCCCATGCATTGCTGGCTGGCAGCGTTTCCAATCACAACGGCCACCCCATGCACAGCTAAGATTACAGATCAGTGGCAAACAACAGCCCAACCATACTTGGGGACTGACAGGTCTCCCGTGTAAGGCACACTCTTGCCAACAAACCAGCTTTCGCCCCCATTCAGAATACAGATTTGGCTATGATGCACTAAGGGATCTTTAAACGCACAGTTCAGTTGTCTCTTATTAAAGAGAAAAGTGCCCCATATTTCAAACACAGGGCCTAAAGGAATACACAAAGAGGTGTACACAGATTCAAGCACAAGCAGTAAATGGTAGCACAGCTTAAAACAGCAAAAGCTGGAACAACTCAGATTTCCTAATAGGAGACTGTAAAATAAATCATGGTATAGCCAACAGCAGAACTCCATGAGGCCATTAAGAAGATGGGGTTAGATATACAGGCAGGAGATTTATTTAAAAGGTCCTTGGTTTTGCATTAGGAGAAAGAAGCAGGTTCCAGAACAATATGTACAGAAAGATTCTATTTTCATTTACACCTAGTCATGTGTGTATAAAGCATATGGGTGTGTATTATATTTTAATTTATATTAATTTAAATGTATCAGTGCTACAAATATGCACCACAACTGTAGTCAGTGAAATGAATAAAAATATTTTCATTTTTAAAGAAACTACATAGGGCCTCATACATTTACAAGAATGGCAGAATTCCCTTATGACAAACCACCTGAGCTCTCCGACGTTAATTACATAATCAGATCACTTCACTCCCTGGCTTAATAACTTGCCCAGGGCTTCCCACTGCTCTTATAATCAAAATTCCTCTCAAGGGTCCCAGAGCCCTGTGGCTGCCTCCCAGCTTCAGCTCCTCTTTGCCGCTCACTAACAGTCCAGCCACAGAAACCTATTTTTCTGACCCTCAAACACACCAAGCTGCTTCCCACCTTCCGGCGTTTGTTTGTGCCAATGCCTCTGTCCAAGGATGCTTCTTCTCCAGACTCCTTCCTACCATCTGAAGTATCAGTTCTGGGGCCTTCCTTGACCCCCAACTTCAGAGGAGCCCTTCTCACGTTCTCTGTCGCATCACTATGGTTGATTTTCTTCACAGCTCTTACCCTTCCCTCTGCAATTATGTTATCGTCCATCTCTTTTTTGGTTCATGAGGCAGGAGCTGATGGTTTATCTCTTACTTCCTGGTGCCTCACAAAGCACCACATGGTGGGGATTCAATAACTCGTTGTTAAATCAATGGATACACATCAGAGTCAGATATTGGAAAATGCATCTCCTCATAGAAATCTAATCTGTAAAACCAGAATTTTCCAAAACAAATTTTACCTTCTCACATATGAAACAAAATGCATGCTGAACTGACAGAACATCTATCTGACCAGAAACCAGATGCCTCGATCCTCATCTACCATCTGGAAATGCAGATGACATAGAGAACTCAAGATAAGGATGAGGCTTAGATTCCCTGATATTTCATGAAAGTCTCTCAAAATTTATTTAGCCATGAATCCTTACTACTCTTAGAAAAGACAGGAAAGAATCTCTCCGTGACCATCTTTCCTGAGTTGTCAATCCAAACAGCCAAACGAACCCAGAGGAAGAGCAGATACTTAGCCATATTGGTCTTAACTGGAGCCAGCCACATAGCTTGCTCAAAATAGGAGTAAAAGGTGGGTAGAGATACAGAGGCCTAAATATGTCATTTTTCAAACTTCCATCTGTTCTCTCAGACAGGACTTGTCAACAGACCCTTCATACCACTACTATTTTTGAAGGGTCCTCAGTTTCAGACTCCAACACATGCCTTCATACTCAGGAAGAACTGCACCTAAGGGAACCTGGTCCTCTCATGATCTCAGCTTCAATCACCTTGGGAGAGGATGAGAATTTGAACTTCATTTAAAAGCAGGTAAGGTCAGTGTACTGTTTGTTTTTAGGGGATGTATCTTTCACACGGGTATTCTCATTAAAAACATGCACAGAAAGAGCAAAAGATTTCGTGGCAGAAAACGCCAAGGAACAAATTTTGGTGGATGCTGACACCCACACTAAATGCTCCCTTTGTAGCAACAAACACAACAGCAAAGAGAGAAACACAGCAACTTGGCCTGTTCTCACAGTCGCCCCAGGAAAGCTATGGGGGGGCGGGGTGCTTCCTGCCATTTAAATCCTGGAGGAACTTTCCTGCACCTATACCAAATCCTCTCAGATTTTCCCCTCTAGTGACTAGTATTTAAGAGTTTAAGTTAAGGGGAGAGGGGCAAATGGGAAGTTGTTCACCAACAGGCACAAATTTTCAGTTACACAAGATGAATAAGTTCTAGAAATTTGCTGTACAACATTGTGCCTAGAGTAGCAATACCGTACTGCACACTTCAACATTTGTTAAGGTAGGTCTCGTGTTAAGTGTTCTTATAAGAAAACTAAAAATTTTAGAAAGAATATATATACATATATGGTATATACTTACTTATTTATATATTTAGTGTGTGTGCATATGTACACACACAACACTTTTCAACTTTCAAAACATGTCTCTTTGAACCCTTTCCCTGATCCCTCCAGGAGGTAAGACAGCAGTTCTAATCTTAACCTAACAGATGAGGAAATGAAAGCGAAGGGTAGTTACATGATACGTAGTAGAAACGGACCTAAAATACGAATTGGTTTGCCTCTCAAACTGGGAAAATGACTTCTTTCTGGGCTACAGGGAAAATGAAAGGAGCGCCATTCACCAACCCCTTCTGGCTCGTGGTGAAGCCGTGAGACACCCCTTTGGGGCTGACAACGGTCTGGAGCTGTTCACAGCTGTTCTCTCTAGCTCCTCCTTACCTGTAAGTCCACAGCCAGACCTGTCATCAGCCCACAATGAACCCACGGGCTTCCCACGTGAGCAGGGCATATACAATCCCACTTTGAAATAAACTGAAGGCCACACCCGGGTTTTGGAGTCTGGCAGGGCTTGGCGCAAATCACCAGCGTCAATCCCAGCTCTACAAATCTGGGCAAGTCACCGCGACTCTCTAAGCCTCCATTTCCTCTCCTATCAAACTGGAATAGTGACACCTGCACCTCACAGGATTGTCCTGAGGATTAAAGGAGACAAAACATAGAAATCACTTAGCACAGCACCCAAAGCACAGTAAGAAAATCAGTAATTAAGGCCGCCCTAAGAACGTAACATTTATAGCAAAACCTACCCGATCAGAATAGGAACTCGACAAAAACGCCTTGGCCCTAGACCATGGGTCCCTGCCAGACTATAAAATCCACAGCCGCATGTTTAGGGCCTATAGGCACTCCGAAAATATGGAATAAAGAAAAGAATAAGAGGCCTCCATTGCTAGCAGATGATGCTAAAAATAATTAAAGAAAAAGCTATAACACAGAAACGAGGCTGGTCAGCTAGAGAAACACAAAAAAAGGTGGCTATATAGGCAAATTCGGTGGATCCCTCCAAAATGCATCTCCCAAAGGAGAAGGAATCAGAATCTTAGCCAGTGCCCCGGCTGAGGCAAAAGGTGGTTGCTTTTAGACCCGAAGAGCATCTCTGCTTTACAGACTGATACATCAGGCTCTCGGAGCCTGATGCCGTGAAACATTGTATTCATCTAACCCCTGCCTGTTCCAATGCCAGGATCCCTACATGGATCCACCTACAGGGAGAAAAATGGAGGAAACCATGCGGATATCCAGACAAGGCCTATGATGGAGATACTTTGCATCTACTAACTAATAAATTGGCATCCTGTTTTTACACATCAATTCTGTGAGCTTGATTAATCGGAATTCCTTCTTTTTGTGCCATTAAAACAAAGCCTCAGCCTGTAAGGCCAAAGCCAGATGCTGCAGAGCCATAGGAGGCCTGGAGGACATCGTCAGTGGGGTGTAGGGTCTCTTGGAGGAAGCTTTCTCCAGACACTAGTAACTTCACTAGCAGAGATAAATAACTTCTAAAGAGTCTGTGGGAATCAAGACCAAGAATCAAACAAGGAAAGAGAAAGGTGATTTTTTGAAAGCATATAAACCGTCAAGTATAAATGAAAACCACGATGAGATGCGGCTCACACACACTAGGATGGCAAGAACCAAAAAAGCACATATAACAAGCACTGGAGAGGAAGGAGAGAAATTGGAACACTGATACATTGCTGGTGGGAATGTAAAATGGTGCAGCCATTTTGGAAAACAGTTTGACAATTCCTGAAATGTTAGACATAAGTTACCACAAAACCTGGCAATTCTACTCCTAGGTATAAATTGAGGAAAAATAAAAACATATTTCCACACAAACTCTTGTGCAGAAATGTTCACAGAAGCATTATTCATAATAGCCAAAAAGCAAAATGACCCAAATGTCCAACAACTGATGAAGGGATAAATTAAATGTGGCATAGCCACACAATGGAATATTACACAGCAATAAAACGAAATACTGATACGTGCTACGATGTGGAGGAATGTTGAAAACATTATGTTAAGCCACAAAGACCACATGGTGTATGATTCCATTTATACTAAAGGTCCAGAATAGGCAAAAGTATAGAGACAGACAATAGATCAGTGGCTGCCTAGGGCTGGCAGTGGGGAAGGGAGTTGGGAGAGGTTGGAGCAGTGGAAGCTAAAGGGAGTGAGGCTTCTTTTTGTGGTAATGAAAATGTTCTAAAATTGATTGTGGTAATAGATGCACAATTCTGAGAATGTACTAAAAGCCATTGACTTGCATACTTTTGATGTATGAACTATATGCTATGCGAATTATATTTTAATAAGGCTGTTCAAAAAAAATACATATCTTTATTTTGCCTAGAAAGCCTACTGCTAAAAATAACTCCCATTTATTGGATACCTACTGTATGTCAGATAAGCAACTTACCTATATTATCTCATCTGTTTCTCATAACAGTTTTATGAGGTAGGTAGGAACTATTCCCAAAATAACCCCCACAAACTCCAGTATTCCTTTAGATGCCTTCTACTCAGTGATATGAATCTAGAGAGATGCTTGTAAAACCCATGCTGGCTAAAAGCTCAAAGGGTGCATCTTTTTAGAGAAAGGCGGAAGATGGGGAGAAAAAGATCACCAGAACTCCAAACAATGCAATTTCATAGACACCCAAAGGCAGGCTACGTGCACCGTGGCAGGTCCCTTCATAAGGGAAGTCATCGCATGTAAAAGCACCCGGTGGTGTTGGTGGCAAGTACAACAGCCCCTGGTAGGATAATCACAGGAAAGCAGTATCAAGATAGAGGAAATGAGAGCTTGAATCTTTGTTCCTAGACTGGCTTGCTTTTTATATTCCCCAAAAGGCAAAAATGTATGCTTGATAGGATACAAAAATAACAGTACGTACCTTGTAAAATCTTTTTCAGAAAATGCAAAAAAAGTATCAAGAAGAAAGTCATCGTTAGCTATAACCAACATCAACATTTCTGTGTCGATCAGTAATCAACGGCAAGTGCCACGCAAAATTAATTGAATCTAAAACGTTCAACAGCTAACACACAGGACAAGATCTGGGGACTGAAGCGAGGAGAAATATGCCATGAAAATGCTGACCCTAAAAACTTCAAAGGCAACTATGGAGAAACCAAGCCCACAGAGTTTTCCTCTGAAAATAGGAGTCCTCAGAGAAGAGAACCTGCCAAAATCTCCCACTGACATAGGTGGTCACAAAGAGAGAAGGACCGCGTTCTCAACTGCCTCAAATCTCAGCACTTCAAAGACGGCTCCTGAACTAAGTCCATTCACCCCAAAGCACAGGCAGTGGTTGATGCTACCGCAGCCCAGAGTGAAAGACAGGAGGATGCCAAACACTGTGACTCCCAGGCTCAAATTTCCAAGTGGCCATCCTCAGGGTGAAGCAGGGGCCCTGTCCACAGCACTTGGTCCTGGCATTCTCGGGGACAGAACACTCTCCACTCAGCGAGGGCCTTGTCCTGGCAGCAGGCGCCAGAAGACAGGCCACAGCTGTGGACAAAGGTGGGCTCCTGTTCCTTGATGGCAAAGCCTGCAGCCCAGAATCGAACGGTCCCCACCCAGCTGCCAGCTAGGCCTGAAAACAGCAACCAAAGTTTCAAAGAGCATGGAACAAGTCCAGGATGCAGCCAAGACAAATGATCCTCATTTGCAAGGCCTTTCAGACTTCGGAGGGCTGCAGTGCTTGTCATGGCAGCCATTTGCCAAGAGACCTGGAACATGAATGCCAGCTCCTGGGAATGCCACCCCTGACCCTTGGCTGCCCTGCAGTGGCCCAAGCAATTTATCCATGTCTGGCCTACTGCCAACCATTTCCCCACCTTGCAGACTTCGAACCACAGCCCAGCGCTGCCTTTCAAGTTGGATGATTTTTAGCTCTTAATCCCTCTGCATCCACAACCACTTTCTGTCTTCCTCCAATTAATTATGGGTTGCAGCTAAGTGCCAGGAAGAGGCATTTCCAGGAGGAAGGAAAGGGGGCCGGAATGAAAAATTTGGTAAAACCAAGACATGCAAGTGATCCTTTGGAGAGGTAGCATGGCACAATGGTTACAAGCAAAATTCAGAGAAAGCAAGATCTAGGTTCGAACCCCAGTTGTATCCATTACTACCCATGAGCCTTCAGGAACAATATTTACCTTCTCTGCCATTTGTTGAAAAATACCTCTACCTAACGCACAGCCCAGCATGATGGCACTGAGCACTGGCACAAAGCAGGTGCCCAGTAAATGCTTATTATTATCATCTTAATAAAGGCTATCAAACTTTACATAAGATAAAGGGGTTCCATGGTTCAATCGTTCATCATGCAACTCTTTAATGAGCACCTACTAAATGCCAGGCATTATTCTAGGAATTGGAGATAAAAAGAATAAGACAGTTAAGGAAAACCCTTGCCCTCATGAGCTTAGAGTCTTGTGAGGGTGGCTGACAATAAATATACCAATACACAAACTACATAGAGGTAATTAGATCTATGAGAGAAAAAAACATGGCACTGCAGAAAAAGAATATGAGTGGTGGGGGCAAGGCAGGAAGGACCTGGCTGTACTTCCTTAGTCACCTACGTCCTGGGAGCCAGAGGCTGGGAAATGTCCCAAAACGGAAATAGAAGGCTTCTTCTATTTATTAGATTATTAATCTTCTATTAATACTGTCCCTCTCAGGGACAGTATTAGTTTCCCATCTGAAATTCTGGCAACCCATTTTCCAAAAGAAATACAAATGCCAAAAAAGCACAGGAGAATATGTTCAACTCGACTGGTAACTCGAGAAATGCATGTTAACATAAAGAGTTCAATTTCCCACTTGGACAAGTGGCTAACATCAAAAAGAATTACAACACTCAGTGCTGGCAAAGCTGAGTGAACACACATCCTCCTGCCTGCCGGTAGAATGTAGATCAGGATGACCTTTTTGGAGGAGAGTTTAACAGTGGGCATCAAAATTACAGGTTAGCATATTCTTTGACCCAGACTTCTAGCAATTTATCCTAAAAAAATAAGAGGACAAGCATGAAAATACGAATGTGTAAGCACAGTTATTTTGGGTTGTTTCTAACCAGACATTGGAAATAACCCACGTCTTCAGTAGAAAATTGCTTAAACAAAATATCCACACATAGACTACAGTATAAATAAATCAAAAAATAACATACCTCTATCCTAAGATGGAAAGATGTTCAAAACGTGGTGCAAAGTAGAGAAAATCCAGTTTTCAAAAAGGTATGTATAGATCATCTCTGTTGATGTGGAAAAAAAAAAAAGGACGTATGTGCAACCACCCATGTGCACGCACATGCACACGCTCACTACACATCAGAATGCTAGCCGTGAGAGGCTCTGTAACAGGTGAGTTTTACTGTATTCTCTGTACCTCTATGAATTACCTCAACCTTTTACAATGACCATGTATTGCTTTGTCTTGCTCCAGATTTCTTTTCTTTTGGGAGAGGGGCTATGAAATCAGGAAATCATGGAATCACCTCTATCGCCCCACCACACTACTACCCCATGTCCCGAGATCAAAAGCAGCTTTCTACATATGCCAAAGCGTGTGTCTGGTTTTTCAAATTTTTCTCTGAAAATTCTTTTATTCCACACCCTTAAAAAGCAAAATAAAACAACAGAGCAGACAATTTCAAACTATCTCAGCATGACTAATGAAAAAACATTTTCCAGGTGCCAGCCCAGTGGCATAGTGGTTAAGTTCACACGCTCCACTTCGGCGGCCCGGGGTTCAGAGGTTCAGATCCCAGGCACAGATCTAGTGCCACTTGTCAAGCCATGCTGTAGCAGCGTCCCACATAAAGTGGAGGAAGACAGGCACAGATGTTAGCTCAGCGACAATCTTCCTCAGAAAAAAAAAAAATCCAAACTCTAGGGATGGAAAATAAGTGATCTACAATTTTTTAGCATATACTGATGTTACATTCAATATCACATTTAATCTTCACCACGGTGCCATTTGGTAGCTATCATGGCCCTCCCTGCTTTCACAAATGAGAAAACTGAGGTCTCAAAAGACTAATAAATCATTTAAGGTCACAGAGCAGGTGAATGCTGGTCTAACGGAGAGCTCTTCTCATGGATAGTATTAGTTTCCTGTGGCTGCTGTAACGAAGAGCCACAAACTGGGGGGGCTTGAAACAACAGAAGTTTATTACCTCACAGTTCTGGAGGCTAGAAGTCCAAAATCAATGTGTCAGCAGGCCCACACTGCCTCTGAAACCTACAGGGCAGAATCTTTCCTTGTGTTTCCTAGGTGCTGGTCTTTACCAACCTTCTTTGGCTTGTTGATACATCATTCTGAACTCTGCCCCCATTGTCATGTGGTCATTTTCTCCTCGAGCGCCTCTGTCTCTGTGTCTCTTCTCTTCTTATAAGGACCCCAGTCATACTGGATTAGGACCTCATCTCACGTGGTGACATCTGCGAAGATCCTGTTTCCCAATAAGGTACCATTCTGCGGTACTGGGGGTTAGGACTTCAACATCTTCTGGGGGACACAATTCAACTTATAACAGGGGCCAAGCCTACACTCCTTCCTCTAATACATCCTGCCCACAGCACCACAACCTGTTAATGTCATGTCTGTGTTGTGGTGGGTTTCATATGTCCTTTTCATGACGATGGAAGGCAAGTCTCTTCTGCTTTAAGGCAAAACTAAATCCAACCTATCCGAGGCAGATGAGTTCATGCCCTGCTATCGAGGCTCTGCCTTCTGCAGTGGCTCTCACCAGTCATTGAGGGCATCTCCGAAGTTATTTATTCTTCTGGGTTAGGGTCTGCTCTTGAGCTAAAATACACTCAAGAGCTTTGTAAAGTTAAGAGCACTAGATAACTGTGGAGAGAATGTGATTCACTTTCCCAGAACCCCCATATGGGTCAGGTCGAATGCCCCATGAGAAGAGGGGGGAGATATGGTACTATTTTAATACGTTCTTGGTATGACTCATTGCCTTTGCAGTCCACTTAGATCAGACGCCAAAAGCAAATTACCAATCCATCATTTCTTGACTGAATCAGTTACTTTTCTTTTTCAGTTTCTGGAACTGTTTCCAAAAGCAGCAAGGGTGCTGCTGAAACCAGTAATCAAAAGATTAGCAAGCCATCCTGCCGACCGGTAGTTTTTAGGCCAAGCATTTGGCTCAGCAAATTGGAAAAGAAAACAGGGCAAGGACCTGCCTGGGTGAGAACCAGTGTGCCCCATTTATTTCACATGAGAAGACACATGAAGGATTGATGCCTGTCTAAGAATATCCACCCAAGAGCCCTCAAATGTGCTTTCCAATATGCTGCCGAGCATAATGCCATTTGGAGGTACATTTGAAACAAGAGAACAACCTCCCAGGCTGTGTTTTTGCCTCATGTTGCAGAATTAGGAGCCTGGACAGGTGAACAGCCTCCTGCCTGCCTTCACCTCTCCATCTCAGTGAGCTGATGGATGGCGCAAAGAGACAGCTGGGACTGCGGAGCCTTCATGGGGCCCCCCACCTGTGCTGCAATCATATGCAAAATGTCAGAGGCCCCCAATGAGCATCAAGCTGTACCTTCCGTGGCAAGCATCCCAATGGCCCTTCACAGCTGAGGGCAGCAGGAGCCTGTACTTCCTGTGGCCTTACATAGTACCCAGGGCTGAGAATGGCTAAGACAGACATGAAATTCCCGGTATCATTGGGCCTTGCCAAGTTCCTCCTATGCTAATTTCTCCCACACCCTCCACCTCCAGCACCTCCTCCTCTCTCTCAATACCTTTCTCTCATTCTCAAATCTTCTGGACTTTGATTTATTAACAACTTTCTCTATTATTAAAAAATAGATTAAAAATGATCAAACTATCTAAAGAGGCATTGTCCAATACGGTAGCCACTAGCCACATGTGATGATTTACATTTAAATTAATTAAAATTAAATAAAGTTAAAGATCCAGTTCCCCGGTCACTATAGCCACAAGTCAAGTGTTCGATGGCCACATGTGGCTAATGGCTATCACACCGGACAGTGCAGATATAGAGCATGTCCATTATCACAGAGAGTTCTATTGGATAGCTCTGGTCTAAAGGATATAAAGGAAATGTCTCCCTCTTTCTTCTGTCCCCAGTCCCCCTCCCAGAGGCGACCCCGCTGCCAGTCTCCTTTGTATCCTCGCAGAGATTTTTTATATGCCTAAACAAGTGTGTGTGGATGCAAACCTCTTTTGTTAAAACAAATGAGAAAAGACCCTAAACACTATTTGGCTCCAGCTTTCTTCACTTAATGAAACTTAGAGATCACAATATAAGTGTACAAATAGTGCTTCATTCTTTTGAGTGGCCTCATAACAATGCACTGTCACCAGCACAACCATCCGCACCCCACCCTCTGTGTGCCAGACTCCCTTCCCTCACACTTTCATCCTACCCCGAGGCTCCATGTCCTCCAACACTTTTCTGACTCTTCCCCTCACCTCTTGTCCTAATACAAGGATGTTCCTGGTTGTTCCCTGAGGAAGCCAGCTTCCTGATCTTTGAAGTGGAGGCAGGGTTTTCACCCTCATCCACATTCTCAAAGCCTGTCTTCCTCGTGGTGAGTCCCAAAGGAGTTCTTGGGCTTGCTCCCTCAACAGGCCCAGTCACCCTCAGACTAAACCCACTACACCTCCTTGTCATTACCTCCAACCTCCTGGCCCCTCTCCTTCATTCACTGACGACAACAGCACCTGCTTCACTGCCCTCATCTCCTCCCTGAATTCTGCAAACATTCCCTCAACTCCAGGTGGAGCATCCAGCCAACACCTGGCCTCACACATGTCCCTGACCATTTGTCCTCACCCTACCTCGGCCACCCACTCCCACCCTAAATCCACACCAACAAATGAACCCCCTGTGAAATCTTGGTTTTTAGCATCCCACTCTTAGGTTAGTGCCCACACCAACAACTGCCAGCCTAAGTAAGCAAGACTTCTAATCAATGATGACCATTCATTAACCATGCCATTGTCATTATGCTACGTGAAATAAGCCAGTCACAAAAGGACAAATACTGTATGATTCCACTTATATGAGGCACCCAGAGTAGTCAAATTCATAGAAAAAAAGTAGAACAGTGGTTGCCAAACCCCTGGGGGGGGGGATGGCGAGTGGTTTAATGAGTATAGAGTTTCAGTTTTGCAAGACGACAAAGTTCTAGAGATCTGTTCACAACAATATGAATATATTTAACACTAATTAATTATTCACTTAAATTGTTTAAGATGGTAAATTTAACGTTGTATATTTTTTACCACAATAAGAAAAAACAAAACAATTAAGGCTCCACTCTGTGGTGGTGCTGAAGGCATGCTCCCTTCTGAGCATCAAGCACCCCATCGCATCCACAGTCGGCATCCACAGTCATCGGGTGGCAAAGCTGGGAAAGGTTTCCCTCCTCTTGGCATTAACAAGTCCAAGCTCAAGATTCTTTCTGAAGCTTAGAGTCAACATAGGAAAAATTAAAGGAATTAACTATGGACCAGTTGGGTATTTCCCTGTTGTCTTGAATATTATGCTCCAGCAACTAACTGAAAACCAATGGTTTTTCTAGCTCTGCCTCTCATAATTCATTCACGCTCATTAATACGCAGTTTCTCAGCTGGCAGTGATTTCATGAATTTTTAATTTACATGGGATGAGCGAGAGATTAAAAGTTTAAACTAAAGCTAACAATAGAGAGGATTGTGAGCGTCGTTTTAATCCCTAGATTAAGAATCTCCAAATGAATTCATTGGCATCATCATGTGAACCATCATCTGGGAATTATCAAAGCAACTCCTGGGTGAGTTTTTGCCTTTGGGGTATATTAATAGAGATACACATTTTTTTTTTTAACAGTTCCTGTTTTGGGATCATTAAAAACAGTGAAACCAAAGACATTTCCTAACATCAATCTTAATCTTGGAAAAACTCCAAGCCACCTGATAAATGCTCACAGAGATCCCAACACTACAGAAAATCCACAATAATTTGTAGACTTGTGACTAATACATAAGAAACTCATTTCAGCATAAAGGAAAACAGATAAAAAAGCAAATTAGAAGAGAGAAGTGGAGAAATACTGAACTCAATTTCTTCTGGAAATGCAAAGCAAATTCTGGATTATTAATTCTAAAATAAAAAAAGGCAGAAGGAAGAGCTTTCTCTTGAGAATGAGGCCCAACAGAAACACAATCCAAGCCACAAATGTAAATTTCTAAAAGCTACATTAAAAATGTAAACAGAAGCAAGGAAAATTAATTTTCATAGTTTATTTAATCCAATATACTCAAAATATTCTTATATTGACCTGTAATCAATATTTTTAAAAATATTAATAAAATGTTTACATTTTTCTTATAAGTCTTTGGAATGTAGCGTGTATTTCACACTTACAACACCTCTTAGTTTGCACCAGCCACGTGGAAGTGTTAAAATAGCCCCTAGCGGCCACCATATTGGACAGCACAACTACAGAACCAAAGAATATGTGTTCTTCTGACAGGACAGGACTGGCTCTTGAAATCTGAGCATATTGCCAGATTGCACTTTCTAGATTGTTCTCACTGTACTCCTCAAATAAAAGCCAGCAACAGCTTGGGTGGATGCATTAGGCTGCTCCTACAGCTAGACCAGTGTTAATTCAACTTTGATCATTATGGTGCCATCATTTGAAATTTTACAAAATTAGTTTACTACTATTGTTTTCTTAAATTTTTTCAACCATAAATTGACTTTTAAAAAAATTAACCTTATACTAAACAATATCAGGCTGTGATATCACAAATTTGATATTTTAATTATATTTGTTAAAAGAGCCAATGCACATTAAAATAAATATTTAACACTTAGAAGTTTTTGTGCTCTACCTAAAGCGAACAACAAATTAAATTAAAATTTATTCTCTTTTGTAAATCAGTTAACGGTGTCATCTTTCAAAAGCTTCCCATTTAGCACATGCAATCTTGGATATATTTCTATCTGAGTCCTCTGGCACCCAATATTTGTATCCCAACATTTGTATGTTTGAGTATGACATAGCATCCCCATCAAGAGTACCTTCTGTCTGGGCACCACAAACCACAGCAACGGGGCATTTACTCATTTGCATTCAACTGTCCAAAAGCTGCAGAAGTGGGGTAAAACTCTTGCCCTAATGACAAGTGGTGGCTCAGTCCCAGGGGAGCCCCCTTAATAACTAATAATGATGGCAGCTGAGGTTTACTGAGCTACATGCCAAACACTGTTCTAAATTAATATATATTTAATACATATATATGTATACACTGTTCTAAGTTAATATATATGACATATTATACTACATTATATAGTGTGTATATATAATATATATACCTCCTCCTATGAAGGAGGTAATATTGTTTTCCTGCTTTTCCAGATAAGAAAACAAAACATAGAACGGTTAGTAGCTTCCATGGTCACAGAGCTAACAAGTGCTATAGTTGAGATTCAAAGCCAAGAAATCTGACCTCTGAAACCTGTGCTGTTATCACCCAGAGGATTACAAATGGAATAAAGAGATAGAAGTTGGAAAAGACACATGATTTATGGTCACAAACACAAATCCCTCAAAGACAAAATTATCACCCATATGATGTGGAGACTGGGGCAAGCAATATCCTCTACTACAGAGAGGGATCGAAGACAAGCGGAATAATTTAGAATGCCCTCCAGATGTCTTCTGTAAATTACAGTGGAAAACTCATCTTTGTCAGAAAGAAAGAAACAAACATGAAAATTCAAGGGAATAAAGATTTCAATAACACAAAGAGAAAGAGGATGGAAGGATGGATGGATTGATGGCTAGATGGACAGATGGATAGAGAGACAAGTGAGCTCACTTGTATGAGCATTCACTCTAGACTCAAGAGAACAAGGAGAATTACAATTTGGTGACCTTATTCTCCTCACTGAGACCAAAGCTGCAGGGTGAGCTGTGCTGACAGCCTAATCATGTGGCCTTCATTTGCAAGGGTTCTGCAGTCTGGAGAAAGATAAAGATCCACTTACATGTATTCCCTATGGGCAGAGTGTACAGCGGCCGCGTTGCTGTAACGCCACAGGACAATCGCCGATGACAGGACGTCGAGGATGGCATCAAACTAGGAGAAGGAGACAGGACATTAGTGGCTTTCCAGAATTAACAGGGCACGACTGTGAAGACACAAGGCAACTGTTCTGTGACTCGGAACATCTGAGGAGGGACCTCAGAGCAAGGAGGCTTCACGTCACTACGATGCAGATCATTCATCATCCTCACAGTGGAACCTGGGAATCTGGAGCCTGGGGCACCCAACGTCCCAGCCTGGTGGCGGCGCCACGGCCCCTCCTCGTACTTCACTCTGCTCCCACAGCCTGAGAAACCACACTCCGTGGTATGGTGGGCTCTGCTCCTGGGGCCCCTGGATCCCAGCATTGTATAGATATTGGGGGTCAGGGGCTGGAATTACACTGTTCTGACACACGTGAACTTGGTTTCCTCATGGCAGGCAAGATAATTTCCTGTACATTCCAAGAAAAGATTTGGGGTCAGGATTCTGTTTTTCTGGCTCTCAATGGGACTGTTCTACTTGGGGCCCAGGGTTGAGGGTGGGGTCACCTGGGGGCTCCGGGAAGTCTGCCAACACTGTGAAATTATATACAGAATTCAATGCTTTTGTTTAAATAATGAGTGAATGTGTGAGGGCGACAAAAAAGAGAGAGAGAAAGAAGGAGGGGAGGAGAGGAAAGAGGAGTGAGTGAGAGTGAGTGTGTATGTGTGTGTCTATTTTTCTGGAGAGACAGTCCACACCTTTCAGAAGATTCTGAAAGGAATCTGCTGTCCCCAAAACATTAAGTTCTCACAACAAAGGGAAGAAGTGGGTTTGGGAAGAGGAACGAATACCCTCAGGTACAGGAAACCCTGACGCTACACAGGGGGGATGTTTAAAGGAGCTCTCCGCATGAGTCACTGCACCCCAGAGCACTTTTCATTTGGAAAATTGCAAGCAGTAGCGCTCTCTTGAAGGGATGTCGGGCAACTTTACTCAAGTTTTCAACATGCTGAGTCTGTAAAACACCTGAGACCCGTTTTCTCTCAGCAGCTCCCGTCAGGACGCAGGCTCGGAAGCCAGTCACCCCTAATCGGGTACAGAATGACTAATCCTTGCGCCAGCAGCCCCTACCTTCACTCCCAAGGCCGCTGCCAGCACCAGCAGATGCTTCACTCCAGTGTGTGCTCGTTTTCAAACCCACTACTCTGAGGGGGAAAAGAGGGCTAAAACTCTAAAAAGCTTCTCTTAACTATCTGTGGAAAATGTGGTCGCCTCATCTGTTCTTGAGCATTATACAGTGTCGTTGCAGTTTACTTTTATTAAATTGTAAGTTTCGATAGAAGCTCTTTTTCCATAAAAGGTCTGTTTGTCATGCTGAGCTCTCATCTGCTAACCACCCTCTTAATCAGAGGCCAGGAAGAGATTCACGGGCTTAGGAAAAACGTGCAAAACGTACTCCATAAAAGTACATTTCAGGTTACTTACTGCAAACCCAAAAGCAGAGGCGCTGTACCTCATAACGGAGACAGCTAAAAAGAAAGAAAATATTATTCAGAATATTTTAAGACCTCATGGAAATTTTCTCATTTGTGAGTATATTAATATACTTGATATGGCCTTTTAAACATCAATGGGAAAGTTCCAAGAGAATAAAATTAAAAATTAACTGTACTTGTAAAATCTGAGAACCAAAACAGATAAAGAGGGAAGTGAAAAGATTGCAGACTCCACCTATAGCAACTTCCCATCCCAGTGTGTTCAGAAGCACCAAAGGACCAGCTTCAGAATGAAAATGCTTAAGCAGTTGTCAATCAAATGGCTGCCGAGACTTTGAGAAGTTAGCAACTGGGAATAGAGAAACTGTATTAAACTTCCATAATGAAAGTGCAACCATCCACACTGTTCCCATAATAAGGTAATTAGTGCTGGTATCAACCTGCACATGCCATCGCTAACACACAGTTGAAAAGAATCTCTTGCCCATCAGAGCTTAAAATCCAGCGTAGACCTCAATTAGACTGTTTAGAAAAACAATAACAAATGATCTTAAGCAATGGATGTCTACAAAATGTAGATATAACAATTATAATGAAAATATTGATCCATATTCAAAAATCGATCTACCTCTTTTGAGGCAAGTCAATTGAGCCGAACTTTTGCCTAATTCTGTGATCTGTTCTGTGCCAAAGCAATGCACCGCTTCAAAGATTATTCTCAGTTTGACTTAACAGAGGCAGATCTCCACATAAAAGCCATATGGAACACGCAAAAGTCCACCCTCCAACCAAGAATGAAACCTACCCAATGGGTCAGCTTTGCTTTGCTTTGCTTGGCACCCAATTGTTCCAAGCACAAATGTTGCAAGCACTCATTGATGAGTAAGAGAGGGGTGGAGTGAGGCAGGGAGGTCAATATCCATTTGGACTCCCACTCAGCTCAACACAAGTCCCTTCTCTGGGACCCACTCTCTGTCCTATCCACAAGGTCCAGGAATGGCCCTGGACAGCCATGTTGTCTTTGTACCCCTGCACCTAGCCATAAGAGGGTCATCTGAGCCACCGTGAATCAAGCATATTTCATTTTCTAGAAATTAGGAATTGAGACCGAGAGGGACTCTAGTTGGTCAATTATATTGTTGGAACTGAAACTTGTAAACAGTCAGGCTAGGGTTGGCCACTGCTTGCTATAAAGACTGAGGAGCAGAGAGACAAGCAGGTGGTAAACACTGGTTCCTGAAGTTTCCACTCCCTTCCTGAGACAGCCACATGCCAATCCTCAGGCTGTGCGAGGCAAATGCAATCCATTACATTCCTGACCTTCTTTGTTTTTGACCAGCGCTGCTCCAGGTATCCCTGCTGTTGCTCTTCCTGGCATAAGGAGAAGGACAGAGCCAGCTGTGTGCAGTGACCAACTGCAGCTTTCATGGGTGACACAGCAGTGCAAAGGGGCACCAGGCCTTCCCGAAGACGTTGGCATGTGCCAAAAAGCCAGCAGGTCCCTCGAGGGGTCGCTATAGGACACTGAGCCTGGCTTGCAGTAAGTGCTCAGTAACTGTTACTCAGACTTAACATTTCATAGAAACAAATCGAAATGAGTATCTTTACAACCTGTTTTTAGACTATTTCAGCGGTGTGCTTTTTGCGGGTTACTTCTTTATCAGCAGTGGAAACCTTTTTAACTCCTAACATCTTTCCCAGATGCTCAATATATACAACCAATAAAGAGCTGCCCGCCTGGAGCTCCTGCTCTGCTCTGCCTGCATGGCTGGCCCAGGCACCACGGGACGGAGGGCACAGCTGGAAAAGCCCTCCAATCACCATCACAGAAGCCCGCCCGCCTTCCAAGCAGTAACCCATTACTTTAAAAAGTTTTAATCTAGATATTTGGTAATACCAGACGTTTATACAGTGAGCTATGGATTTCAAAGAGGTGGACGCCCACTTGATTATACCGAGAAACACAAGGAATCTTGTCTCAGAGATTCTGGAATCCGACAAAGGAGATGGTCACAGAATAGCAGGAGTCAATGTCCGTGATTTCCAACACTCTCAGAATTATCCTGGAAAGTTCTGCTTGTGTGAGGGAGTTAAGCCTGCCCAGTGGATGAATAACTTAGAGCACAAGCGGAATATTAAATTGTTCTGTCCCCCATGCGCTAAGCAGAAGGTGAGCAAGAGGGCTCCAGGTTAACCCAGAGCCCCGCACAGAGGGAGGGATTCACACAAATCATTTCCTTATAAATTGGCTCCATCTAATTTCCTTGATGAGATGAAAAGCGAGAAAATACCAAAAATTGCGTGGGGAATCTAGCTACACTGAAGGGCCCTCCACACGGCCTTGGCTCTGGCAGCTTCCCTTTGCGACAACTCCCTGCTTCTCACGATGAAATAACAGCAAATAGTCATTAGCACAAGACTCGAATGGAAGAGGTCAGTAGCCCTTTTAGGGATTTCTGAAGAGAGTCAAATAATAACTTTATTTTCTGAGCTGAATGTGCCACCTCCTAATTCTGGGCTGAGAATGGACTCAAAAGAAAGGGTGAGAGGGGTTTAGACAGCCCCCCACCCCCCGCACACCGTCCCATGGGAAAAGCAAACTGTGGGGTTTTCACTGGGATGTTTCCAACTTCCCTCACATGAAGAAAGGGTTCACTTGGAGACCAGCAGGCCGGGGCCAGGATGACCCACCACGGCAAAGGTTACAAGGTAGGTGGCCCTGGAGCCCCGACATGTACTTGGCTGAGGGTAGCTGAAAGCCACCATAGGTCCAACAGTCCAGCAGTGCCTTTAAGGCAGGTGCAAATTCAACAGCGGACAACAGACAAGGGCCCTTCCGACCTCAGACAATTATGCTGCAAACTGGCAAGGTCCCCGAGACAGGCACTTGGACAGCCAGGAAGCGGAGCTCTCCTATGAAGGCTGCTCTCGGTCAAGGCAGGGGTCACAGAGCTGAAGGTAATGAAATCACCTCAGCTGTCAGCACACGGCGTGGGGCCTGTTTAACAAACACCACGGCTGCTCTGGAATGGAGCGCCCGACTGTCAAAAGGCTCCAGATTCATCTGGATAGCTGTGCTATCAGAATCCTGCAGAGAAATTTTCAAGAATGTTTCTGCTCCTCACGTTTAGAACTTGTCCCCACTGCTCATAACTTAAACGTGCACTCAGGGAGCCCATGGCCACCAAAAGCCAATGAGGCATGCAATTAGAGGCCATCTGAGCCCCATTCTCCAGGGAACTGAGGCCTTGGTTTCCTATCTCTTACTCCCCAAGGTGAGAGAGGAGGTAGCCTGCCCTCTGATTAGGCTGGCCTCACACACCCAAAAATGCATACTTAGGATACATCTGGACTCCTCTCCCTTTCTATGCTGTGTTTTCCTTTTTTGTTTTACTAAGACACAGAGTCCTTAAAATGTTCATAAGTAAAATGAAGTTTGGGGCCTACCCAGCATCCATTCCCCATTTGGGGAAAGAGCACCCTAATTCTCCTCTGGGGAATCTTACCCCCACCACCACCCTCACACTATGTGGTTTGAGTGGGATGAATCAAATTATTAAACCCACTCTAGTATAGCCTTGTCTCGTGGCCAAAGTTAATGATTCAAAGATGGCACAATTCAACGTGAGCCAATGAGAACATGCCTCGAGTTTTTGCTAAAAATATTGGGAAGGGGACGCCCTTCCAAGAGGGGATTGTAGAGTTGGTAGCATAAAAATAGGAGCTACAGGTAGCAATTTTGCCCTAAATGGGGAGAGGTTGCCTCAGAATGAAGCCAACAGAGAGGAAAGCCAATATTAAAGAGTAAAGATATAAATCAGACCTCTGATGACACAGACGGAACCTCTGGAATCAGCCCTACCTGAAGGCTACCCCTCTGTTTTTCAAATATGTCAGCCAATAATTTCCTTTAATTTGCTTAAGCCAGTTTGAGTTGAGGTTGTATCACTTGCAGCCAATATGTCTTAACACAATATACCCTGACCCAGCAATCCCATGACCAAGAATCTCTTTTAACACCTAAAAAATGAAAAAACACTTTATATACAGAAGGTTCATAGTAGGTTTATGCCATTTATAATAACGACACACTGGATGCAATGTAAATATCCAGCAGTAGGATGATGAGTAAAGTACGGTCCATTAAAAAAACAAGCTAGATGTAGCTATTTAAAAGTATTTACAGAGTGCTGTTGGTTAATGCTTACATTAGCATATTAGTCAGAACAATCATATTGATAATAAACGTAAGTGGCATGTTTCATGCCATCACTCCTGGGTGTCATGGGAAAGGATGGGTCTGGGTCAGGAGGCATTCTGGCTACTATAGGCGCAAACTTAGTGGGGAGGTCAGATGAGGCTTCACTGAAGAGGTGACATTTGAGCAAAGCCTTAGAAGAGAAGAGGGAGTAAGCCATGCAGTCACCCAGAGGAAGAACCTTAGTGCAAAGGTCTTAAGGAGGAACGCCTGGCATGTGAGAGGCCATTTTGTCTGAAGCAAAAGGGAACAAGAGGAAAGTTATGTGAGATAATAGATTTATTATTTGAACAAAAAATAAGGTAGAAATGGGCAAGATATAGGACGATGTATGTGATATAACTAGCTTTACAGAACAACTATGTTTAAAAAATGCACCGAAGGGCCAGCCCCACTGGCCCAGTGGTTAAGTTCAGTGCACTCCACTTCAGTGACCCAGGTTCAATTCCTGGGCACAGACCTACACCACTCTGTTAGTGGCCATGCTGTGCTAGCAGCCCATACACTAAAAAACAGAGGAAGTTTGGCATAGATGTTAGCTCAGGGAAAATCTTCCTCAGCAAAAAAAAAAGGGGGGGCAGCCAGGCCTGTGAAATAGTGGTTAAGTTTGGCACGTTCCACTTTGAAGGCCCAGGTTGGGTTCATGGACGCAGATCTACACTAGTCGCCAGCAGGCATTCTGTGGCAGTGACCCACAAACAAAATAGAGGAAGACTGGCACAGATGTTAGCTCAGGGTAAATCTTCCTCAGCAAAAAGAAATTCAATGATGATATAGTCTACACAGAAATCAAAATATAACGACATACACCTGGAATTTATCTGTTATAAACCAATGTTACTTCAATTTAAATAAATAAATAAATGCATTGAAAACTACTAGAAAAAAAAAATCCCTCAAACGGTAACAGTGGTTAATCTTTGGTGGGTGGGAATATTTGAGTGGATTTCTTTCCTTTCTACATTTTTGTATTTTCCACATTTTCTACAACCATCACATATGACCATTCAAATCAGAAAAAGAAATCTATTTTATTTGAAGAAAAGAATTACCCCACTCATAATAATATGGTCAAAGATCTAAAACAGAACAGCAGAAAGCAGATGTATGATGCACACCTGGGAGGAGGCTGCACCGTGAGCTCATGAACGCTGCTGGCTAACAGGAAAGTAACCTACCACGTGCGTCGTTATTACATCTGAGTGTCTGCAATCCATCTCCCTAGGCCAGATTACCCACACGAGCAGGTTGCTAACGCCCCAAGGAGTTCACAGGAGCACAGCAGAGGCCAGGTGAGCCAGGGTATGAAACATAAGCAGAATGTCACTCCCTGGGTAAGGGACCTCCTGCCTCTCAGGTTTTTGCTTGTCCTACACTCTACTGTCATTTACGTGTCAAGGGCGTAATAACAGCTAAACTCCCAGAAGCACGCATACAACAGAAGTCTTAAATAAATATTTGTACATGTCTGGTTAAAGACCAGACCTTCTTTAACTAAGTCACACTCAGGCCAGAAAGCATGTCAGCTGGAAACTCAAATTCAAACAGAAAGACAGCTGGAAAATGGAGCGGACCCGGGCAATCCATTGTGAGAGCAAAGCCAAATGCAAATCATGCAGCTGAATAAGCAGCAGGCTTTGAGGGAGGGCTGTGGAGGTTCAGACAAAGGGCCTTGGAAAGGCAAAGAGAGGTGAGAACGCCAGCAAGGCAACTGAGGGTCAAGGCCGAGAGCCCCTCAACAACCTTAAACAAACAATGCCATTTCAACTGCAGGCCAGCTTTACAGCAACAGTGCAGACACATCTGTCATTCTCTCCAAAGTCAGGCAATAATGATCTTGAGCCTTAGCACTCTCCAGCGATACCCTAGGCCCCATAACACCTCCTGGATGCTAAATTATGTGACCAGTAAAGCTCTCTTAATAAATCAATCCCACTTTAATTATACCACCTCTGTCACTCAGACGCCTGGCAACAACCTCACCCACAGCCACGTAACTACCCCAACCTGAGAACCCATCTTGCCATCGTCCACCTTCATCATGCTTGCTGCAACCTAGGCAGCAGAAGACGTGGAGCTGAGAGGGGTCAAAACGAACTGACTTGTGTTCTAACTCACTTCATCAGAACCTCCAATAGCTTCCAGAATCTCTCCCACTCAAACGAGATTATAACGTACTGCAAAAATTTGTGATAGGATGTTGAATTCAGTCATCACTGAAAGAAAAGAGAGAAGCAGTTTGAAAAACAGATCAACAAAACTACTGCTTAGCCCTTTAAACGACTCATCCTCAGCTGCAGCACAGCGACGTAACTGTGGTTTATCTGTCTAGACCAGAGTATGCCAACGGGCTCCCTGAGAAGGAAATCTGGAAGCTTTTGTTTGACCTACAAACACAGTATTATTCAAATATCAGAATTGGCTACCGATATTTTTAAATCAAGAGACTTCACAAATTAAAAAAAAAAAAAGGAACATGCAGATTTTTGGCTTTTCTCAAAAAACTGAGATCTGCTGGCCCTGGGCTGGCCCTTTCTCCCAGCTGTGCCAGTGCTGTGTTTGGATGGGGCACATACTCTTGGGCACCTGCCTCTCCTGCAGCATTAGACCCAGCTGGCCTCGCCCCCCTGCCTGGCCCCTCTGGGTATCTAGCTGACCCTGTAGGCTTGAGTATGGGACTTCAGGTGTAGCCCATGTGCAGCTTAAGAGAAAAGATGGTAGTTTCATCTCCATATCCACAGTTCCAAGCAAAATGCCTGCTAAATGCGCATTGTGCTGCATCAAAAGGGGCCTCCAATGTTTCCTACTGTAAGGTCTGGCTGGCAGCAAATTACAAAAAGCCGTACGATGGGCCAGGTTCTCAAAGCCTACATCATTCTTTGAGAGCTCTTTGTCTTCCATAGAACCTAAGAACCATTAGTGAGCCCCAGGCAGGCTATGGACGCTGCCCGCCCACCTTCCAGGGCTCTGCCAGTCTGCAGACAGGCAAACCCTTGCCAAGACCTCAGGGATGATCACGAGTCTCTTTCTCATTTTCACATGACCAAGAGGTAGGTGGTTATGTACCAAAAGTGGCCATACAGTCCTTCCCCGGATCCCACACCCACAATAACCAGTGTAACCACAGCAAGAGTGGGCTTATAGAGATTGGAAAATATTGCCCTTGAGCTATGGCTATGGGGGCAAGGAGTGTTTGCAATGAAAGTTGTATTTGCATTCAGATTCATAACAGGGAACAACCTGTTATGGGAAAATGTCTTGCCTGGACTCCCTCCTAACCATCCCCCCTGCTGTACCTCGGCCCCAGCATCCTTGACATGCAGCCAGAATGGTTCTCCCTGTCACACTCCCTGTGAAGGCTGAAGTCCTTACAACACTGAGGCCCCCTGTGCCGACCTCCTCCCCTAACCAGCTGCACCTGCCCACTCCACTCCTGCCCTACAAGCCTCCTCACGGACCCCTCCACAGCGGGGCATGGTCCTGCCAGGCCTGGGCTCTAGCTCATTCCTCTGCCTGCAGCATTCTCACCCCAGGATCCAACCAGCCCACTCTCTCATCTCCTTCAGGTCTCTGGTCAAAGCTCACCTCACAGGCCTGTCTGGGCCACACTATTTAATATTGAAACCTGGCCCAGCCCACATCTTAGCTCCCCCTTACCTTGCTCTACATTTATTTTTCATAGCACATTTCATTTCCTACCATAACATCCTATTTATCTCTCTATGAGCACTGTGTACCGTCTGCCCCCTCACCCATTAGAAGACAAACACTATGAAGGCAGTAGGCTTCTCTGCTTTGTTCCCTGATGTCTCCCAAGTGCCTAGATCAGTGCCTGAACACATGAAAGCATTCAGATTGACTGACTAACTGAAATAACACCTTTCCCTTAGCTCCAACTTGCAGTGAACAGAAGTCTTCAGGGAGAAAGCAGACAGAACGAAGGGTTCAACATACCGAGAGGCCCAGCCGTGTTAGCAGACAGCCATTCTCCGAGCAAATGGAATGGCAGCCAGCACTCTGTGGGGCATAACAGAGAAACCAGCCTCTACAAGGACCGTTCTTTTAAGGAGAACTTGGAGCATCTACAAATGGAAAGACTAGGACTATGGGAAGAGCAAGAAGAGCCTTGGACCCAGACAGTCAGGAGCCAGCACAGAATGGTACATGAGAAAAAAATCAGAATGAGAAGAACCCGAGGAGAGTCTCCACCCTGGACTGGGCACCCTCGCTCTCTCCCTCCAACACCCACTATATTTGTTCTGCTTCATTTAGCATAACATGAAACACACCCAATCCCCATTCCAGAGTGGGAATCAGCATTACTGGAACACAGACAAGACAAGCGCCACTTAAGAGGGAGAAGCCCGGTTTAGACAGGTTCTCAGAGGTCACACACAGAGGAGGCACCAGCCTAGAGACAAAAAGCCAAGAGCCCAGCTTTTCATGCCCAAATTTCTTCAGCAGCACAGCACACTTTCACTTTGCTTTTTCTACAAACTGGGAATAAAGAGAAGGAAGGGCTGCTTGAAGCCATGATTACCCAACGTTTATGAACGCTATGGACCATCTTCAATGGAGTAAACAACCTACCCTCATTTGTTGCTGTTCATTCTAAAGACCTGACTCGTCAGAAGTAATGGTAGGAGAATGGTTCTTGCTGAAAATCAATTGTGCTTTCTTCCTTGCATATAATTTTACTCCTCCCATTGCTGTGGTTCCCCATGATGCCAGCACAGCTTTCAAGAAAGTAGTCTACTGCCTGTGGGCAGCAGGCCTGGCCAAGTCCCTGCCCAAGCCTGGCCAGACATCTTCAGACTACACTCAGCCCCTCTCCTACAATCCACCCTGTCCAGACCAACACTAGCAGCCTGAGCTTGCCAATCACTCTTTCATTCAACAAAAAAATGTTTATTGAGCATCTACCACATGTCCCATACTGTTGCAATGAGCTGGGGATACAGTAGTTTCTTGCCTAATAATTTGATGAAATACGCCTCTTAAAGCCCCAATTATCCATTAATCACAGAACACTGCTACCCTCACCTAGTAAATAAAGCATTCATTGAATAGAAAACAGGGATAGGGGAAAATTCTATAGAACAGAATCCTCACAGTTTGTCTTCCCAAGCCTTCCATTCTGAGCACAGTTGCTGGGAATTTGAAGCTTGAATGCTCATTCTCAGACCATTATTTCTAACTTGGCTCAGTGTCACTCCTCTGGCACCCAAAGCCCCCTACCCCTACTGCCCTCACCTTTTACCACACAGAAACAATCGTATCTTTTCCCAACCAACATTATAAAAACCTGAAATAGGGGTTGGTTATGTCGTATTCAATTCTCTATCCCCAGGAGCTATGAAAGCGCCAGCACAAAGACGGTGATCAATAAATGTTTCTTGAGCAATAAATGCTTGAGGAATCTCTAAACTCTAACAATAATGCCTAGTTTTTATTTAATATGCAACAATTAATTCATACCAGAACCAAAAGATAATGCCACGGGCAACTAGAGCTAGTAATGCCACGGATGTTGTTGCCCAAGGTTATCCTTGTCAAATCACTAAGATGGCCCTTAGTCTGGCACTGCTGGCACCATACTACACGCCGGACCTCTTTGGTTTAAAGAACTGCAGAACGAACTTTTTGAAAAACAGAACATATTGTGGGGAAGAGGAAAACACTGACTAAGACTTCAAAGACTTGGTTTAAAGAAATGGTGCTGAATAAATATTTACTCATTTGAGCTGAATCAAAGTCATTAGAAGGCCATTAACATTATCACTCAGAGAATAAAAGTTAAACATGGTAGAATAAAGGCCTTTTCCCCCCCGCTGCCTCCCTACCACTGTCTATAAAACCCACCAAAGCAACAAGAAGCCTGGAAAACTACAAAAAGAACAGAATGATCAAAGAAACTAGGAAATGGCCAGCCCCGACCCCATATTATAAAGAATATCTATCAATACATTAAAATTTAGACCATATGGAGAGAAGATGCAGAGGGCTAAAAACATACTTCAATCAAAACTTAAGTAGAGCTCAGAATTTTCCACAGTTACACGGCACGGTCATCAAAAGCCCAAAGAATTATCCCCTATATGCTACAGCAAGTTTGGGAAGGAACTGAAGCATTTGTTCCTGAACCCCCTTCCCAAATTCCACACACTAGAGAGCAAGGGAGGTGAAACCAAAGGAGTCATTGCTCAGATAGCCACTGGTGCTAGAATCAGGTAGTTGGAAAACCAATGGCATTTTCAACAAGAGGAGCAGAGGTTCTACTGTAAGCCATGCAGTTCTCTCTTGCTCATAAGGTAGACTACTGAGATTGGATGTAAAGTGTCCAAAGAAGAGAGAATCAAATTAAAGCTACATTCTGCTCCCTTCATGACCCAGCTGTCCATCAGTCCCAATTATCAGAACAGTGAGGTACTGGCAAAATGGCAGATAGAATCAGGAAACCAAAGAGAATTAAGAACTTAATTCAGCAAGATCACCAGACACAGATACCAGTTAGTTCTATAGTAGCCACAAAACAGTAATAAGATGAAATTTTTAAAAGATACTATTTTCAACAGCATAAAAATCAAATACCAAGGAACAAACTAATGAATAGTGTAAGACCTCTACCTAGAAAAATAATAAAACATTACTGAGAGAAATTAAAGAAGACCAAATATATGGAGAGATGTACCATGTTCATGGATTAGAAGACTCAATATTAGCAACCAAAATTCTAGAAGGTTTTTGTGAGAGAATTGATAAGACGATTCTAAAGTTTAAGTGGAAAGTGAAAAGAGTCAAAAATAACCAAGACAATACTGAACAACAAAAAAACTGAAAGACAGTCACTACCAGATATCAAGATTTATTTCAAAGCTACATAAATTAAGATAGAATAGTACCGGCACAAGGATAAACAAAAAGACCACAGAACAAAAGAAGATGCACACATAAATGGTCACCTGATTTATAACAAAGTTACTCCTGAAGTACACATGGGGTAAGAAAGGTCTTTTCAATACACGGTGCTGGGCATTGACTCTACCTGGCATCATACACAAAGAACAATTGCAGACAAGCTGTAGATATAGATATGCAAAATAACATAGGAGATATCTGAAATATAATATGAGAGAATACTTTCATAATCTTGGTGGGAGGAAAAGATTTCTTAAATGGGACATAAATGCATTGATCACAAAGCGAAAGATCAGTAAATTAAACTACATCAAAATGTCTCATTAAAAGAGCAAAACAGCAAGCCATAGAGTGGGAGAAAATATTTATAATACTTATAACTACCAGCAGATGCATATCCAGAATATATAAAGAAGTCTTACAAATCATTAAGAGAAAAACAATCCATTAGGAAAATGGGCAAAAGACTTAACAGACTCCTCATGAAAGACAATACGCAAATAACCCATAAACATATGAAAATATACTCAACTTCATTAGTAACTAGGGAAAATGCAATTAAAATCACAAAGGGATTCCACTACACAAGAAAAAAGGCTGACCACTTCAAACGTTACCAAGGATGCGGTCCAACTGGAACTCTTAAAAACTGCAGGTGGAAATGTAAATTGGTACAAACACTTCAGATAAGACTATCTGTAAAAGCTAATCATACTCTACAGCCAGCTATTCCACTCCTAGATACATACTCAAAAGATATGGATACTTACGGATCACAAAAGATGCTTAGAAAAATGTTCACGGCAGCAGTGTTCACAATTGTCAAAACTGGAAACAATCCAAATGTTCAACAGCAGAATGGATAAATTGGTGGTGCATTCATCCAATAGGATACTAGACAACAGTGACAGTAAATGAATTATAGCTACTTGCAACTACATGTATGCATCTCAGCAAATAAGGATAAGGGGAAAGGAAGGCAAACACAACAGCATTCATTGGACAGATAATCTATTTATGATTCTGTTTGCATGATGTTCAAAAACAGACAAAACAATGCACAGCGGTAGAATTCAGAATAGTCGTTCCCTCGGGGGCAGGGGGCTTCCCAGCTGAGAAGATGAGTGAGTGTGAGTGGCAATCATGCAGGTGTATTCATTTTGTGAAAATTCAAACTGTATAATTTTGATCTATACACTCTTCTGTATGTCTATTATACTTTAATTTTTAAAAAGACTACTTACAAATCAGTGTTAAAAAAAGTCCAAGAGCCTAAAAGATAAGAAAGGACATGAATAGGCAATTTCAGAAAAAGGATTTAAAATAGCCAATAAACACAAGATGCTAAAATTGAATAAAAGAAAATGAACATCAATTCTATTTCACCTATTAGAATGGCAAAAATAAAAGGATTTTTTAAATGCTGAGTGTTGGTGAGGGTAGGCGGATATAAATCCTCTCATTCAATGTCAGTGGGAAAACCTATTCCAAGGGCAGGTTGGAGACATTTATCAAAATGTAGAATACACATTCTTCGAACCCAGCAGTTCTACTTCGAGAAATATATTCTATACTTGTACTGGCACAGGTGCAGAAAGAATGTATACAAGAATGTTATTACAGATGGGTAACAGCAAAACATGAACCACTTAGGCATCCATTAATAAAGGAGTGATTTAGTAAGGTATTGTACATCCATACTACGAGATGATATCATTAAGCTCTTGAAAAACATAAATTTATAATGCCGAAAAATGTAGTGAACGAATAAAGTAAGATAATTAGCAGTGATTATTAAAGCTTTGTGTGTGTGTGTATGTGTGTGTGTGTACAGAAATAAGTACACACATATGCAGATAAAATTTCAGAGAGAAGTTACCCAACAAACTGTGGATGATGATTACCTCAGAAGGGGACGGGGGGTGGGAGATTCAAAGGATGTTCTCTTTCACTGAATATCCTCCTGTATGCTTTGGTTTCTTTTTTTAAAAAATTTTTTGAGGAAGCTTAGCCCTGAGCTAACATCTGCTGCCAATCCTCCTCTTTTTGCTGAGGAAGAGTGGCCCTGAGCTAACATCCATGCCCATCTTCCTCTACTTTATATGTGGGATGCCTGCCACAGCATGGCTTGACAAGTAGTACGTAGGTCTGCACCCGGGATCTGAACCGGCAAACCCCGGGCTGCTGAAGCAGAAGATGCGAACCTAACCTCTGCGACACTGGGCCGGCCCCTATGCTTTGCGTTCTTACTCTGCATTCCTACCTGCACGTGTTTCCAAGGCAGAGATAGAGGTTCATTTGCCACAGCCAAAGAAAGAAGCCTAATCACTTTTGATATGGCCGTTGTGAATCAGTTATGACGTAGTTGCCTGCCATCATGAACTTAAACTGAAATCAGCCAGAAAAGCCTTGTGCAGACGAGATTTAAGTTGCTGGCATTTTATACTACCTGGTCCTACTCTCCAGCTATACAGTTAAAAATCAAATAGATCCACTATTAGTCAATACCCACAAAATAAAATTAAAATAAAGAGTCAGAGATTTTCCAAAATTAAAGTCACCAAGACAGAACCATTTTCCATTTGCAACAAAACTTTTCCTTCCTATTTGGGCATGATGCTAATGGAGAATCAAGAGGAGGAGAAACAAATGCAAATATTCTCAATGCTACAACCGTCCTGGACATTCACTGGGTAGATACAAAGGTCAAAGAACATATTTTACAGTGACTAAAATGATCAGGTCTCCACTTAGCTTTATCACCTCCTCTATTAGGGGTTGAAAACTTACAAGTTGTCTTTTTTAAAGGTTGCTATCATATCGGCGGAGGGCGTTAACTGCATAACCCTAGCATTCTTATCACTTAAAAAAATAAAACTAGACCAAACTAGATTTATAATATAATCATATTTGACTCACTTTACGTGAAAGCTTGTGTTAACTGATGTATTTTGGAGTGCCCAGATCTATTACGTTTTGATAAAGTATCGCCAGCTTTCAATAACCTTGAGCATGAGTCATTATAGCTTCACAGAGGTAGAAACAAGAATAGAGGAAAGAAGTCCTTAAGTCTGGTTTCTTCTTTTTTTTATGCTTTTTTGTTGATGAGGAAGATTGGCCCTGAGCTAACATCTGTTGCCAATCTTCCTCTTTTTTTTTTCCTCCCCAACGCCCCAGAACATAGTTGTATATCCTAGTTGTAACTCTTAAGTCTGGTTTCTAAGTCGAAAAACACATTAGCTACACACGGGCCCTGTGAGCGTTCTAAAGTAAGGTGAATACAACAGCAAAGAAAAGACATCATCAGATCCATCATCCAATCAATACAACTTTACAAGAGAAGCCTGGGGATCAGTCACAAGAACAAATATGGAAGATACAACCCTTCAAAGTGAAATTATAGAGACTCTATGATGTCACTATGCCAAAGATCCACAGAGCAGCCTGTTACCCTGACACAAATAGCCTGGGCTGAGCTCTGATAGGATTTTATAGATGGAGAGCTGTGTTTTTGACATTTTACATGAACCAGGACATCCTCCCAGTGATATTGAACTATAAATCAAAAACGAATCAGTGTTGATGCTCAAAAAGAAAATAAAAATAAGGAGTCATGGTTTTCTTGATCCTATGACAATAATTCTTCCCTGATAGGACTTGCTTTATTTCCATTCAGTGCTGATAAATAACTCACACCTAGGCATCAGAACAGTGAATTAATCTTTACCAAACTCTCTGCCATGGTTGGCCCATCTCCCTCAGGGTTTTTGAAAATGAATTCCTTAGACCCTGTAGGTTTAAGCCTTTAGGGAATTACACAGGACTCCCAACCTGCTCATTTTAACCAGAGTGACTTCCTTCTCACCTCTATTAAAAATTAGAGTTCTGCCAAATTTAACTGCAAAATGTAACTAAAAAGAACACCTGAAAAACACATATAAATGGAGACTCCCTATCCACATTAATAAGGATGGCCTTCACACTACATACCATCCTTTGTAGGTAAGACCAGTGTTCCAGCCTCAGTCACGTCCCCAGTCCCTGGCCCAGACCAAGCCCCTAATATAATTATTACCCATCAGAAAAAGAAGGCCACATTCTGTTTCCATACTCAGAGACGGTCCTCAAATGTCCATCAACTACACCAACCAAAGGGACTCACAACGTCAACTCCATGGAGGCCATGCAACGTTTTCCTGGGAGCCACATATACTAGACAGTCACTTTCGCTCATTCTGCTTGCTTCCTTCTTCTGTTAAAAGAAATCTTTTCTTTTTGAAGATCTGTTCCTTCCCAGTGGGAGGTAGTTGATACTAAGATGACCCTGCCTTTGGGGACAACTGAAGACCACCACACGAGGAGTGCCGGCCTGAGAACGAAGCTGACACAGAAGAAGGGAAAGAGGTGAGGGGAGAGAAACAGGATTCTGACAACATCCCTTGAGACCAGGGATCCAGCCAATTGCATTCTGTAATAAGTTGTCGTTTATTTTGCTTAAACTAATATGAGGGATTTCTATTGCTTGTAACTGGAACACTCTTGACTGCTACAACATATGCACGTCTCTTTCAATCAGAACACTCAAGGCTAAGACTCACGCTACTCCCCCACTCATGTTGGCTTCACTTCAAAGATAAATTAGGAATGAATTCACAAGAGGATTTCTTCAAACAATAAGTTCCCCTCACATTATAAATAGCCTCAGTCTTAACAATCCAATTATATCCAATTCAACAATGTGGAAGGACACACCAATATGTAAAACACACAGCTAATTGGATGATGACTGAAATGGTATTGCCTAGTTACTGTCTCACTTTGCATTGACCATTTCTCACTTCTATCTATCTTCTTACAATCAAAAGGACACATTTAATGGCCAGCTAGGCTATGGTTAGACCAAAGAACAAGGGGATTTCGGCGAGCTCACTCCCATTTGCCTCCACCATGACCTTTTCTTACTACCAAGTTAAGGGGGAAAAAAGCCTGAGGTATTAAAATAGTCTTTACTCAGGAAGAAAAAAAATCCAAAGAACTCTACTCACAATATAGATTTTCAGAGGGTTTTAGAGTATTCATGTCAGGGGTCCTCGAGACTACCCCCAGATTCAGTGATTCGCCAGAAGGGCTCACAGGAAGCAGTATGTAGTTATACCCATGGCTAAGACTTATTACAGCAAAAGGATGCGAAGACAAATTAGCAAAGGGAAAAGGTATGTGAAGTCCAGAGGAGACCAGGCATAAGTTTCCAAGAGTCCTCTCCCAGGGAAGTCACAAAGGACGTGGTTAATTCCTCTAGCAACAAGTTGTGACAACATGTGCAAAGTGTTGTCTACCAGGGAAGCTCATTAGAGACTCAGCACCCAGGGAGTGCATGGGAGGCTGGTCACATAAGTACCTTCTGCCTGGCACATACCAAAATTCCAGGCTCCCAGAAGGCAAGGAGGTGTTGAGCATAAACCACATTGTTTGTACAGACAGTTTGGGGACAGTGAGCCACTCTTATCATTGAAAGAAAGTTACTATCAGTGTAGAGAACCATTTCCTAGCCAAGTTCCCACATGTCACCCAAGGGCCAACCTTGCAGGAGGACTTTTCTAAGGATAGACAGTGGCACAGCTGCTATGTCAACATTTTCTGCACAGGACCAAAGTGTAATTCTTCACATTAAAGTGAGAACTGAGCCCTGAGACATGAAGTGGCTTGCTCAAAACCATATAGCAAAGCTAGAACTAGCACCCAGGGCTCCAGATTTGCAGAGAGAGGAAGATGCAGTCACCCCACCCTCAGCCTCCAGACACATGCGCACACATGTTCCAAAGAATGTTCGCTTCCAAGCAGCGACTATAAATGAAGGAGATGCAAAGACAGCTCTGATCCTCAACACACAAATTCTCCATGGCAACATTAATTACATCACTTGAAAGTTTCACTGATGGAATAAATATAATTTTTAATATCTTACCACTATCCCTCCTCTTAGAAAAAGATACCTCTCCAACTCAATTAATTATATTTGAAAATACCAAGCTCATTATCACTTTAATTAAAATCATACATTTTCACTTAAAGCTAGAAGAGTCCTTAGAGATGGTCTATCTAGTCCAACATCTTTATTTAAGAGAAAAAGCACTGGGGTCCAGAGACGGAAGCAACTTAGCTGAGATCCCATCATCAATGCGTCTAAAAACCAGGGCCAGAACCCTACTCTCCTGGCTTGAAGTCACGTGCCCTTCTAGTGCATCTTGCTGTCGCACCAGCCCAGGCTCAGAGCTCATAAGACTGTATGATTATTAGAGACCCTGAAGTACTTAATGATCTGAAGTGAATTCCTCTTCATGACCTGTGCAAGGAAGTCTGTACAGCCCTGCAAAGAGCCAATATTCCTCAAATTAGAGAACCAATAAAAATGATGGCTGCACTAGCGAAGATTTCATATGACATTTAGATGTTATTTGTATGCACCCCTTTTTAAATACTCACAGTTACTCAGACGCACAACACAATGCTGAATCTGCAAAGATTCAACATGCCCGAGACAGCCATGTCCCACAAACAAAGCCACTGGATTGACCACCAAGGGGCCTTCTGTGTGCTGTCTAGCTCCAGAGCAAGCCAATGTCTGTGCAGGTTGAAAGAATGCAAAGGGGTTTATTTACATGGCCAGAGGAATCAGAGATTTCAGGCTTTCCAGCACATGTTATCATTATTATATCACACAAAGAGAGCCACAAAGGCACATGAAGACAGAAAACTAGACATGTCTCTACAGAACAGATGCTCACTGTGTGTAATCCAGCCACTGGAGAAACCCAAATGATGAAAATGTTTCCATACCCTAATGTGTAATATATGTCAAATAAAAAACCTGACAGAAGGGGCTCAGTCTGGAAAGTGACACTCCAGATGTGTCAGAAAAGTGTAAACCCAGTGCTTCCCAAATGGGGGCACTTCTGCCCCACAGGGGACATTTGGCAATGTCTGGTGGTGATGTTTGTTGTCGCAGCTGGGGAAGGGGAGAGATACTACTCGCATCTTGTGAGCAGAGGTGAGGGATGCTGCGATGCACAAGACAGCCCCCGAAAACAAAAACTATCTGGTCCAAAGTATCGATAGTGCTGAGGTTGAGAAACCTTGCTCTAAAGAGTTCAAGGCCAATTCATAGTTCTGGATAGTTTGCAGACAGATTGATTCCGAGAATTCTATGCTGTTTAATGTTAAGTACCGTGCTATATAAAGATAATCAAATTCAAACATTAAAATGGAATTAAAAACATAATTCAATCAACCAGAGGATTCTGGTTGCCATAAATTTTACATAGAGTTTTAGTTTATTTTAGCGCTTTAAGGCTTGTGTCCTTTCATTCTGCAAAACTTCAAATGCCTTTCGGCTGGAATTCAGTCATTATCTTTAGGACACCAGTTACAGCTCGGCCTCCATTATTAGAGCCCAGGAAGTGAAGGACCCTCAGGTGAACTTGGAGAGGGACCCACAGGCAGAGCTTGCCGGGCAGCCATCATCTGTTATGTGGCCTGCGTGCCAGAGCCTCCAGCTACTACCCAGCAGTTTGTATTTTTAATTACGTTTCTAAGGGTTTAGAGTAAAATTTTCTAAACTACTATGAAAACACTGATAAATCAAGACAGCAATTAGGAGTGAGAAATAAAACCCGTATTACCAAACAGTAAAGCAGCAGCAGGTCCTGGTAACTTAAGAGACAGAGTAGGTGGACACAATAAAAACAAGTAAGATCTGCATATTGCGTGTTTATAGAAAACGATGGCCAAGCATTGAGGGAGTAAAACAGAGCCAGGGCACAGACTCCACCACAGAACTAGGAAGGTGTGCCCAAAATTATTTGGCACTCGTCAAAGTCTTTTGGTATTAGTCAAATTTTCACCAAGAAAACACCGATTTGGATGAAGAAATTATCTGAAGACCAAATTGGGGGGGGGGGCAGGGTGCTGGTAAACTCATTAACAGGAATGGAATCTTTGTGCTTGCAGGTTTCCCAGCTGCAAGACGGGAACAGATTGCGTGACAGCTCAGCTTGATGCAAAGCCCGGCATACAGCTGTGCAGGCTGTTCACTGCCCAAGGGCTTCCTGCAGAGGGTCCAGTGAGGCCTGAAACCCAGGCCAGCAGGTTACCCAAGCTGAGCGCCCTGGCCTGGGGCTGCATCCACACTCAGGAGAGAGGGCCTTTTTCTAACATGTTCAAAGGTGCCCCGCGGCCTTTAGACCACTGGGGAGACAAAGAGACAGGAACCATTTGCCAAGCAAGGCCAGTCCAGACACGTGGGGCTCCAGGGAGGAAGAGGGTAGTACAGGGGTCCTGAGCACGCAGAATGGGAGGCCAGATGGAGGGGAGGGGAGGGGAGAGTTGTGACCTCCTTGGCCCTTGGATTTTTCTCCAGCATAGCTTGAGGGGGAAGAATCAGGAGGAAGGAAATGATCATAAAGCACAAGTACTAATAGCTGGGGATCACTGTATAAAGATGCTTGGCCTTGATTTTTCATCTACAAAATAGGACCTGGTTAAGCATTCTGGAAACAAATCCATCTAAACCATGGTCAGACCTACCCCGCCCCAGCCCCCTACTCCCCACCATTCCTGCCTCTGTTCATCCAGGAACCAAGGCTGAGAAGTGCCCCCTCTGTTGTCAGACAATTCCCTGGGGGATGCTCACACACCTGCCTTATTTCAGCTCCACACAGCCTCACTGAGGGCCTGCACGTGTGCAGGGTTGCAGGCACAGACGTGAATAGAACCAGTTTGGTGGGGGAGACAGACACACAGGCAGCGTTCTCGGGACTGTTCCTAGCTCCACGCCATCCCTCTGTGTCACATTCCCATGAGACAGGTCTCGTCACAGGGAGCCACTGCCCAGCCCCTAGGGAAGTCAAAACAAATTCCCTGCAGCAGTGCAGTGCACCCAGTTTGGCTGGGAGAGAACACAAGATTTTATGGAGGAGCCTAGTTCTACTCAAGTGAGGCAGGATTTCGACAGGTGAACGGGAGAGAACATCCAACACCAACACAGGCATGTTTTGGGGAGACAGGCCTCCATGCAGTACTGACCCCCAGGACAGTCACTGGGCTTATGGAGGGCCGTGGGACTTGTTCACAAAGAGGAAAGCCCAGGGATATAGAGGGGAGTTCTCCATGGAAAGAAGGATGAGGAAGGACCTTGGGGGAGGCCCATGCTTAAGAGGTGGGCAAAGATGGTAGAGTCAGTGAGAAAACAAAGGACGCTGAGGAGCAGAGAAATGAGGGCTGGAAGGTTTAGTGGTCGAGGTTTTCAGGGGGAGTGAGCCATCAACAGTGCCCACAGGTGGATAAGCCCCTGAGGAAACGGCAATTGACTGGTCAGCTGAAAGGGGGTGGGGGTAAGGGACACCAAGGAAGAATAGAGGGGATATGAGGATTTTGAAAACTCCTGACCATCGTAAGGAGAAAGTCACTATGAAACGTTAGGTAGGAGATTATGACCTGTCTGTGAAAGTCTACAGAATGCTCTCAGTCATCGGGGAGTCTGTTCCCTTATATTTCTCACTGAGCCCTAACTTAGGAAACCAAAAGTGCCAATAGGGCCGTTAGTAGTCATGTTTTCAGGAAAGCTGCATCCCCACTTATGAGGGCTTGATTCCAGATGAGCCTAATTTTAGCTTGCAAAGTAAGCTCTCCCAATAGAAAAGGCCACCCATTAAGCAGCAGTAAGAATTTTAACCTGGAACAAACGGCCCAGCAAGACTCCTTACCAATCAGGCTGAATGCCTCTCAGAGGCCAAGGTTTTCTTTGTAGGAGAGAAAGGTCTCCCACACAAACCAGCAGGAGGGGCAGATAATGGCCTAGCCTCTCCGAGCCTCTCTGCTTACAAAGCAGAGGGTTTAGGGCCAGCAGGGGACAACCTTTCTCAAAATCTAATATCTCTGCAAACATTTCAAGTCCCAAAGACAAAGGGCACACTTTGCACTTCCACACAGGCCCACCTCCACTCTTCCATGCACACAGTTTCCTTCCTTTCCCTGCCATAAATGCTGTCCGAGGATGGGAGTTGGGGATAACGCTTTAAAATCTCCTAAATCAAAGGAGCATTAAACAAGGATACTAATATTTACTCCCTGCTGAGATGCTGCATGGCTAACTCTTTCTAAACCTTATAAATACCTTTATCTGTGCACCGTCACAATCCATCCAAACTACCGTTTGCTCGTTCTGGCTTCTCTGGCCTGGAAGCTTCCCAAGGGCCACAACTACCATATTCCCTTTCATAAACCCCTCCTCAACCTCACTACAGAGCTAGGCAAAGAGGTCGACACAAAACAGGTACCCAAGAGATATTTCCTGAACTTAATGAAGGCCACTGCCATTTTTTTGAGCATTTTAGATAGACATATATGTCATATGCATACCCACATATCTACACCACACATTACAATACACCACACACGCTCACACAGAAAGATTGGTATGGCATGCACTCTAATTCAACTCCTCTGGAGAGCCAAAATCTGCCTCCTTTCTCTATGGGAGTCACATCATTTTTCTTCTGGATGGTCCTTCCTTCCCTCAAGAATCCCCTCTTATCAGCCAAGGTCCCAGCAGAGAACAAAAGTTGCCCTAGATGGCGCAAATGGAGAGATTTTACCTTGCAGGGTTAAGGGAGCAAAAGTGGGAAGCATAGTAGTCAGAAACCGGTTCTACTCCTAGGGCTGGAGTGACAAGGGGAGAAGACAGTGTCCCCAGAGCCAGCAGGAGCTGGAGCCCTGCAAGAGGTACAGCCCCAGAAAGCAGTTACTGCGCAGCTGCTCTGCCGGAGGCTCAGAGCCAGCATAGAGGAGCAGGGAAGTGTCCTGACCTCTCTCCCCCGCCCCTGCCATCTTCTGCAGGTGGCATCCGGATCCTCAGACCACAACCACATCAGCTGGGAGGGTTTTCCCCAGCTCTCCCCCACCTGCTACTGTGAGCCTGGGTGCCCACAAGATAGTTACTTCTATCCTAAATAAGGGGAAATTATGGCTGAACGACTCTTTTAACCCTTCAATTTTCCTACTTTTGATAGTTATATTAACTTCATAATTTAAAAATAGGAGGAGAAATGATAGTTTTTAGATGAGATATGCAGTATTCTCATAGGCTTCCATTAAAAGTCTTAATCACGGAATTTGGCTAGAAAAGTCCACATACAGATTCTGCTCACACTATTTCATGTTCTGGATTTGCCTATTTCAAAACGATTCCCCTCAACTAAGTAAACCAGAGAACCCAGACAGACCCAACTAAGGGAAGAGCAGAACATTCTGGTTATATTAATGCCTCCACTACACTGGTGTAGCCTTTCTAGAACCAGAAATGTAATGGGTGACATTCATGCCACACAATTATATTTCCATCTTGCTGCACACGTGAATAATGAAGCGTTTACCATTGTGGTTAGATTTTGCATGTGTAATGTTGCGTGCAGCCATTTGGAGAAGATTAATTTGATAAGCAATTGTAAAAGGCATCAGAAAACATTTCTCCATGATACAGTTAATATGAAAAATACTGTACACGTCCAAAATAATGCTAATATGCAGCTGTCATGACTCTCCTTTCGTCTTGTCACAGTAATCTGATATACAGCCTAGACACAGTTATTCTCATCATATAAAACCTCATGGCTAAGTGGATATATAAATAACGGGGTGTGTGTGTGTGTGTGTGTGTGTACACGCAAGCGCACACACTTGACTGCACACATATGCATACAAAGCAACAATTTTTCTGTAGCTCAGCCAAGTGGAGGCTGACTATGGTCTCAGGAAAGAGAGAGGTAAAACGACACTGCTCTATTCCCCAACAATTTAGCTGACTATATTCCCTCCATGCCCAAATTCCCTACCACAGAGACACAAACCTCTTTCCTGGACTCATCCAGTATTTAGAGACAATCACAAAGGAAATAGGATAGTTCAATTATTCCTACAGGAGATCAAAAGAAGGAGCCGAAGTTTCCAGCAGGTACAGCACTTAAAAGAAGTCTAAAACAACAGAATGGCATCAAGCCCTCCTGGACCAGGAGGGAGAGTCTGGTCCATCACGTGCCACCCCACTTTTCTACAGCAGCCCCAGCTGCCTGGACTAGCTTGCCCACAGCACCCAGCTTGACTCAAGTCCATCCCAGGAAGCACTACTCTATCTACAAAGGGCCACTATTCCCATAAGAACTTACAACACGACGACTACTGGTCAATTTTCTAGTTTATTAAAACTTATGCAGTATGGACATAGAATTCTTTTTCAAAACTCCATTTCACTTTTCTCACACTACAAAATAAAATGGATTTAAAACCATACCACCAGAATCCTATTCACTTACAAGTAGGACTCTGATGCTATAATTGACTCTGGTAATTTTTCGGGATGATTCCTTCATGATATTTTCTTTTTAAATATTGAAATGTCTGATGCCTTTTGAAATTCACTATTTTTAAGTAAATTTGAAGTTTCTTCCACTAAGTACTTTTTGAGGGTTTAAAAAAACAGACAGCCACTGAATTACAAAGTTCTAGATTCATCCGAGTTCTGAATGCTCCTGCTATCATCACCTGAATCACATTCAACCCTTTTTTTCCTAACTACCCCCTTACAAGGCAGCTAATGGGGAAGGGCAAATGCTCCTTTTGGGGCCGTCTAGTCAAGTTTGCAGCATGAGGCCTTGGGACAGACACACCTGGACTGGAATCCAGTCACGACCTTACATCAGCCCTAAGGAGGGACAAATAGTTTAATGTTTCTAAACCTCAGTTTTCTCATCTGAAAAGTGGGACACTAAATCTCAAAGTTGTGAAAATTAGAAGGCATATATGTAAAATATCATTCATGTAGTAAAACAATTTATTCCTTACTGCATGAATATTCCTTGCTAATTTCTTTAGCAAGTATTTCTGGCTAAAATAAAACCTAGTTCTTGGCCCTTGGTTAATGGTAATGATTTCTTTTCTTATACATGACATGAAAGATCTCACATGATGCCAAACTGAGAAATCTAGTCTGAAAAAAACAAAATAATATGACAAGAAACAAAAAGTACCCATGTCTCACAGATTGATTATTAAACCAGGGAAGATTTGGTACTTAAAAGAAACTCCAACCTCAGGCTTTCATTGAGAGCTTCAGCAAACAAAGCAGAAGTATTTTACCTGTCCAATTACATGGTAATAAAGGTATTTTCTTAAATTGAGAAGACGCATTTTCATGGCACATTAAACGCTGCTGTCTGGACCTCAATGACTTTCATATCGAGGGGAACAAAGGTGAAAAGAGTTAGAATTCATTAAGGGTTGAAAATTAATTAGTCCATTTCAATCCCCATGAGTCACAGTCATCAATTTAAAAGACATAACACCATACACTGGATTTTAATCAGAAGGCTTACAAAACCGTTTAAGAACCCAAACCTAATTGTCAAGCCCAATTAAGCAGCTTGATGGAACATACTATGTGATGCTATAAAGTGTTCCTTTTGCAAAAGAAGAATAAAATAAAATTCTTGTTCAGGGGCTTACCAGCTTCCTCCCAAAATATATAATAATATATATGTAATAAAACTCATTCATTCATTGTGCTAAGCATGTCAGTCTTTGGGACAACCGGAAATTAATCTGGAAATGGGCCCAAGAGCAAGTCATTTGTAAGTCAACAAAGAACCCTGGAACGGAGGCAAGATGTGGATGGTGGTTCTGGCTCAGCCCAGGTCTGGCCAACCCATCTCTCCAGGAGGGGTTTCAAGAGATGACCACTGGGACTCAATTCAGTTCCAAGATCCTATGATGAAGACAAACTTCCTGACCATCGCAGACCCGGTGCTAGTGGGAACAGATTCAGGGCAGGGAGATGCTGCGTTAAGGGTCAGAGACACACTGGGCAAACGAGGCGGAAAAGAACTGGGAGTCCAGAATGTACCACTAGCATCCTGAGACACTATTTCTAGTTGACCCTGTTCTTCCTTTCCTTTTTTTCCCAAAACCAAGTTTCTATCGCCTAATGTAGCAATTTAAAAATAACTCAACGGTCTTCCTCCTCTTAAAAAGCCAATTACTTTTAAAAAATTAACTAGAAAATACATATCACAGAAGCAATTTTCACACCCTCTTCACAAGTGTCTACATGCAAATAGCCTCCACAACATGTCATGCTTGTCTCATTTAGAAAATATGTGTAATTCTCCATTTTGCTTTGGTGAGAAAAACTGAATGTCAACATTCACATTCATTCCAGAACTGGGTCCATTTTCATCCAAATATAAAATAGCGGCTACCATCCCAGTCTGGCTGCATTGCTATGCGGACGCTCCCCCGCCCTGCCTCCCAACAACCCCCACCTAAAGGAGCCTAGAACATTCTTCATACTCTTTCCTGGTGGGGAGAGCCTTTTAGGAGGTTGACGAAGGAATAGTCTACTTTTAGTAGCCCCATCCCTTCCCATCATATATATCAGCACATGTACACTTAATACACCACATTAGCCATAAAGAAGACAACTTTACCTGAAGCAGCAGAACCAAAAAGCCAACTATCCCTCAGTTTCCCTCCTACCACTGATTCTCCATTTTAAATATTCAATGGCTCAAAATATGGCTACCTATGTGAGGGCTTTGTCCTTCCTAATGGTGTTGTGAAGCTTGAGGAGTGTCTCTGTCACCATGAGTGTGGGTACAAATATCAAGACACACTGGAATCAGAAGTGCTTGGGTTTACACACACACACACATACACACCCCGAACAGCAGAGGGGCATGACACAGCACAACAAAGGCAAGGGCTTAAGGAAACTTTCAGAGGGTTTCCTGGAAAGTATGATCATTTCAAAAAAAGGAGAAAGAAAGAGAGCCGTGTGCAATGGAAAGACACCTGCTGAGAGAGAAAGGAACTAAAGAGGGGGTAAAGGCTGGCGCAGGGAAAGGTGTGTTCTGCAAATGCATGTCAGCGTTTTACAAATACACGCACCTCGAGGAATCACAAACCTCAACCCAAGTGGATCTGCCGCACAATTACAATGATGTGCATACAACCAATCAGCTGGAATAAATGCTCAGTCTCTAGGACAAGGAAGAAAATAAAACCTTGCATCAAGTTGAAGCCTCATTTTATGGCAACATTAAGTCACAGGCAGCTGAAGAAGAGGAGGCCATGGTGCTCTCTCAGGTCGGGGCGGAGGAGCAGCCTCCACCTTGAGGGAGGGGAGCCAGGGGGCAGAGGCACTGCTGCCGGAGTACCAGGGTCCTGAATTCCCTCTTACCTGCAAGCAGTAAACAAGAATCCACCTGCTGGAACACATCCCACACGCCTCCTAACACATCTCTACTTCTGAGACCATCCTTTCTCTAACAATGGCACTAAAACATACTCCTCTATTTTAAGAGACACTGTGCAATGATAATTTGGATAAAAGAATATATCACTTTTGCTTACTCCTGTGGAAAGAGAACTTCGGCGCTTCCATAGAATGTTACTATTGGCATAGCAGTCACTTAGAGCGCCAGCTCTAGAACCCAGCTGCCTGTATTTGGATCCGCAGCCCACTCTTGCTGGGCATCTAAAATTGGGCAATTTCTTTAACATCTTTGTGCCTTGGGTTTTTGCCTTTAAAACAGGAATAATAATCTCTAGTTCACGAAGTTGCTGTGTATGGAGGAAGTTGATACATGTAAAGAATTCAGAGCACACATTGGCGTGTAAGCTTTTAATAATTAGCTCTCGTCATGATTACCTTTCGGACTCTCATATTTGTCACTTAAGGTGATAAACTTTCAGGGGACAAAAATCTGGAAAGAGGCTCCTACAGATTGAAGGGAAAAAATCAGTCAAACCAAGTCCAGGGATGGTGAGCCTCTCAGGCAAAACCCCATGAAGAAGGCCATAGGCCATCAGAAGTGGGAGGCCACTTGGTCTGCAATCCAGATGGAACTCAAGGGCCAATAACGGAGCTGAAGCCAAGGGAATTCTGGAAAAAAGGCCTCACCATATCTATCGGAGCTACATTTGGCCTTCACTCTAAAACCTTTAATAGGCTTTTATTAGCCCAGCACTCAGACTCTCAGTCACCTCACGTGGCCTCATGGCTCATGACCTTCTCCTCCCCGTCCCCTCTGCTCCACAATGGCTGCCAAGCTGTTCTGAGGAGGCTGCTCCCCGTCAGGGCCACTGCCTTGCTCTTCCCTCTGTGCAAAATGCGCTTCCCCAGATACCCGCATGCTGCTTCTCTCACATTCTCTACATCTTTGTGACTTTCCCAGTGCGGCTCTCTCTGACCACATTACTTAATGTGTACCTGCTATTTCTGTCCTTCTCCATTCCCTTTCCAGCTTCACTCTTCTCCATAGCACTTCACAATCTAATACGTACTTCATTTCTTTTGAGCTCCACAAGGGCAGCAATTTCTGTTCATGGCTCTATCCCCAGGGCCTAGGACAGCACCTGGCACATATTAAGTGCTGAGCAAATAAGTTACAAGATTGCCTCATAGGAAATGCATACTATTGTTAGAAAGAAAGGTTAAATGATGAAGCAAACACATCACTAAACTCTCCTTGCTCTTCTAGGATGAAATCACATTCTTAGATGCCCTAATGGATATCCAAGTAAAATTTCTCAGCTGTTGCCAGGAGCAGAGCAGAGGAACAATGCAAACCCTTGGAATGAAAAGCATAAGTATATCACACTGCCAAGAGAGGGTTGGATCAGAGAAGGGCATCAGCCTGAAACAAAACCCACAAACTCACTGTCCAGCCATGGTTTGCAAAGCAACACCCACAAAAGCACATGTTCCCTGAGCTCCTTCAAGGTCATGGAAGGAACACTCAGAGTGTTCAGTAGGGCTTCCAGGTGGTCTATGCAACCCCTCCACTGTCACCCCTGTGATAATCACAGGCGGAAAATTCCTCCCCAAGAACTAAGGTTCAGGCAAGTATAATTCTCAACGTTTATCTGGAAGACAAAGTACCCAGAACAATGAATTTGTTGACCATTTCACGTTAGAAGACCTCTCTGAAATTGCTTGTAAAAAATAGTCCAAAAACACAGGGTGATGACCCAAGACTACTGCCAAGGAGGGAAGAAAGTGTAGGGGAGGAAGACATTTCCTCTACCGACTCTGGGTCCTTCTGGCTGGAGAATGAATTAAATTCACACGAGAAAGAATAACAGGAGAAAAATTAAACAAAGATTTATAACATATATACATGGGAGGGGCTCAGGCAACCTGAGCAACTTGCCAAAATGGCTGAAGCCACCACCTTAAATACCATCTTCAGCTAAAGACAAAGGAGGATGTTGGGGTTTGGGGGAGTCAGTTACAGGAGGTTACCAGACAAGTACAATAAACAAGAGTAAGATTATTATGCAGATTTAAGTCCTTGCCTTCCGCACTTATTAAGAGTTTCTAGAGATAAGGTCATCCCCCCTTCTTCCTGGTACAGAGAGGGACACCTTTACAGATGGAGATTTCCTTTACAAATGTAAATATCTCTTAACAAAGGGTAAGTAATTTCTACTTTTCAGAGTTTCTTTCCTGTCTGCAGTTTTTTAAAAGTAACCAGCCCAAAATATTCCTCATGTCAAACAGACATATCTTGGGGTGGCCAATTCCAGTCCCCCATAAAAGTATGGGCAGTAACTTGATTTACACATGAAAGTTTGTGAAAATTTTCTACAACATGAAAGTATCAACAACATGCCCGGGTACGGAGCGTGACATGTAACTGTAGGGTAGTATTTCCATTTACAGCTAAGGAAGCTGAGGCCCATCAAAGGCCATGACCCATCCAGAATCACAGAGCTGGGAAGCAGCAGAGTGCAAGATGCAGCTCCAGAACCCAAGTGTACACAGTGACCTGCCTGCTACCCCACAGACGCTTCACGGCCAAGACACTTCAAGGACACCTGAATGTTCTTTAGCTAGAACTTAAGAGATAGGCCTCCAAACTGCATTCTCTGCCTGCAGACATTTTCATTATATCATAACCACATCACATGTGGTGGCATTTATTACATTTATACATTCAATTTCTACCCCCTAGAAATGGGGGCAGAAAAGAGACAGCAACCTCACTCTCTTGACCTAATCGATTTCCAGGTAATGATTCCACAGGGGAGGAAGCAATTCCTCTACCCACTCTAGGTCCCTCTGGCTGGTCTAGGAATTAAATTGACATGAGACAGAATAATAGAAGAAAATGTAAGAAAGCTTTATAACATGTATACATGGGAGAAACTCAGGGAAACTGGGTAACTCGCCCAAATGGCAGAGGCTGTTCCCATAAATACCATCTTCAGCTAAAGACAAAGGGGGATGTTGGGGGTAGTGATTTGGGACTTCAAAGGGGAGGAAGGCAGTTCACATGGAAATGGAAAAACAAATGTTTGGTAGATAAGAGTGGGCTTAGCAAGGACCCTCACAGTCTAGGACACCCAGTCTACGGTGATGGCCTGTCCTGGGCACAGACCTTTTATGTTAAATTTCCTTTAGGTAGTTGGGGGTTGGGGGCCAAGTTTCTTTCAGAGTCTTTTGTTCTTAAAAATAATCAAGGCAAGGCAAAGACACACCTTTTGGGGTGGCCAATTCTGATCTCCCACAATTATTAATCGAATCATCTGTAAAACCCTTATCATCTCATCTCCACTTCCTACCTGGGTGACTTTACGCAAATTACTTAATCTCTCTGTTCCTCCACTTCCTCTTAGAGGGTTGATGTGAGCATCAAATCAGTTAATGCAATAAAATGCTTAGAACAGTGTCCAGCATAATCAATGCTCAATAAATGTTAGCTATTATTATCATTAATATTTTTAATAAACGTAATGTAAAATTGGGATATGTCATTCATAAAAAGTAACCATGAAAAGAAATAGTTGCTTTTTCATTTGTTGAACATAAATAAAGACAAAATTGTAGTATAAAACCCTTATCATAAATGTTCCTCCCAGGGAGGACTTTTGAGCAGGGGCTTTAGGCTTCTTGAAAGAAGAGCTCAGTGAAGGTTGTAATGAAGAGCAAGCAGGGCTCTAAGGACCTCCAAACAGTGTTCAAACTATGGGTCGTCAATTGTAGGAAGTTTCACAGTTGAGTCAAGGTACATAAATGCCGCTGTAAGTGTTTGGATGGTACTTGTTGGAGAAAGGGCTGTTTCCAGGGCAACTTCCTTTTTCTCAGGGATCCCTTCACTGCAGGCCAAGCTTATATCAGTTGGCTAGGGCCACCGTGACAAAGTGCCGTGAAGTAGGTGGCTTAAACAACACAAACTTATTGGCTTACAATTCTGGAGGCCAGAAGTCTAAGACCAAGGTGCCAGCACGGTTGGTTCCTTCTGAGAGCTGTGAGAAGGAACAGGGCAACACACCTCTGTTCTAGTTTCTAGCGGTTTGCTGACAATCTTTGTCCTTCTTTAGCTTCTGCTGCATCACTCCAGTTCTCTGCCTTCATCTTCACATAGCGTTCTCCCCATGTGTCTACGTCCACATTTCCTCTTATTTATTTTATAAGAACACCAGTCATAGTGGGTTAGGGACCCATCCTACTTCGATATGACCTCAATTAATTACATCCTCACAATCCTATTTCCAAATAAGGCCACATTCTGAGGTTCTGGAGTTAGGACTTCAACATATGAATTGGGGGGAGGGACACAATTCAACCCATAACAGCTGTTCACAGAGTGCAGGCCTGGCCCACCAGGGCTACTGGTACGATTGGTACAGCAGCAGCAGCAATGGAACTCTCAGGCCGTCATGAGATGATGGTAAGCGCCAGTGTTGGCTGTTGCTGAGGCTTTAATTACCCAGAGAAATGTAATAAAGTGGCAGGGTTATTACAGCAAGCCATCTTAAATCAAGCATCACCTATATTTGGTCATTTAATCCACCAGAAAAATCCAAAATGGTCCTTTTACCCTTTCCACACCTATAAACAGTGAACAGAGAGGCATTTCCTTTCCCATGAGAGTGGGTAAAATGAGGAAGTAGGAAAACAGGGGTCTAATGAGTCTATCTTTGATTTCATATCTACTCCCAGAGTCCTAGAAAACTATGGCCTTTGAAGTCCTTAAAAAAGGACCCACGGGGGCCGGCCCAGTGGCGCAGTGGTTAAGTGTGCCTGTTCCACTTCTGGCGGCCTGGGGTTCACCGGTTCAGATCCCAAGTGCAGACATGGCACTGTTTGGCACGCCATGCTGTGGGAGGTGTCTCACATATAAAGTAGAGGAAGATGGGCACGGATGTTAGCTCAGGGCCAGTCTTCCTTAGCAAAAAGAGGAGGATTGGCAGCAGTTAGCTCAGGGCTAATCTTCCTCAAAAAAAAGGACCCACAAAAGGTCCACCCTTGACTCTGAACCAAAGTATCTCCCCCAATCTGGGAAGCTGGGTTGAGTGTACCACGTACACAAAACTTGAACCCTGCATAACTCACAGTCCTCAATGCCAGCCTTTCTGCACGTCCAGGCATATATGTCTATGCCAAAGGCCAACAAAGACACAAAAGAGACTGGGGCACCCAGGAAAATCACACAGCAAGGGCTTGGAGGAACTCTGTCTCCTCACTGTTCTCATTCTGTGGTACTAAGACCTCAAATAAGAAAGCAGCTCCTTAACCAAAGAGGCCTGAATGCTCCCCGAGGGTTTCTGGCTGATGGGGTTCCTTTCCCTGGTAACAAAGACTCAGTTTAGTCACATGATGTCAAGAACCTGGAAGGCTCCAGAGACCTTCTTGAGGGTGCTGATGAAGAGGCATCCAAACACATAACAAGAGGGGATGCACTTCAAATCCAATTACTGTAGAGTGTTTATATTTAATTTACTTTTAGGAAGAAAGCAGCTTCATAGTGTTCCCTGTTGTGTTACAAGAAAAATAACCCTGTCAGTTATAGTCTCGCTGTAAATCACATCTGAAGGGAAGTAAAACGTTACAGAAGCCCAGAAAAAAAACTGAACATGAGTCCCTTCAGTGGCAGGTAGATTCATACTCAACTTGCAATATCTCCATAAGCCAAAGTCCACTTACTTCGGGTCCTAGAACTAACACTTCTGGAACCAAGAGAATTCATCATGCGAGTACGAGGACCGTTGTTGTCTTTCCAAAAATCCTACTACACGCAGAGCTCTGAGAAGAACCTGAAGAATCAGACAGCAAGCCTGGAAAGCTGTTAAGTTGTTAATAGGATTGAAAAACCATCCTCCGACAACTCCAAGAGAAAAGAGGGAGTCAGAGAACAAGAAAGGAGGGGGAAAGAGATATGTGATTCTGCAATGGAGGCATGTGCCACCACTGCTAAACTATGTCAGTCATGTCTAATCATGTCACCATTCAGGCCAGAGACGCAAAGCCAAACAAAGAAGACAATTATCACCTTGGGGTCCAATCGACAGTTCCTAAATTGGATGAAACAGGTGTGATATCACATCTGAGATGGAAGACAAGACCATCCCAGGGTACACGGAGAGACACTCAACCAGCACATGCCTTCAACCACAGCAGCACTACAGCTCCTCTCGGAAGGAGAGTCTCCATTCATACATTCATTAGATGCCTACTGTGTGCAGAGGACACATGCTAGATGGGATAGTGGAGAACCTACAGTACATACACCTGGACCCTGACCCCTAGAAACTCACTCCAGTAAGGCAAATGTTATCACAGTGTAAAGTCTGCCAGTCGTGAGAGTACAAAGGGCCATAGGATTTATGGCCTGATGATGGCAGAATCAAGAAGGCTGTGTGGAACAGGTGACATGTGAGCAGGTATCAAGGGTGGATATGCAAAAATTGGGAGAGGAGGACGCCATTCCCAGTGGAGGCAAGAGGACCAGTTAGACTCAAGTGTAGGATTTATGAAGGGTCTTAAACAGCAGACTAAGGAGCACAGGCTTTCATTTAGTTGGGAGTGTGGCCATGTCATGTTAGAGGGAACGTGAGATGTGCTTCAAAATGTTTACTGTATTATCCAGCAATCTTAGGATGGATTGAATGAAACAGAAGCTGAAGGCAGAGAGTGCAATTATGAGGCTATTGCAATAGCTTGTGCACAAGGTCATGATATTCAGAAGTGAGAGGCAGCAGAAAGAGCAGGGACCCAGGTGAACGCTGAGGTACAGACAGGATATACAGGCCCTGGGCACTAAAAATGGAACAAGAGAAGGCAAAGATCAAAGAAGAGGCCGACACTTAAAGAGGATGATTGAGGCCTGTTGCGTACAGGGTACTGGCGCTGCAAATATGAGAAAGATACACCCCTAACCCTCAAGGAACCCGAGGGAGAGAGAGCATCAACAGCCACAGAACTAAGGCAACTGCTATATGATCTGGGCTTTAAGGATAAGTAGACTTGCTCTTATTCACCAGTCTCTTAGACTTGAAATTCCCATCATCTTTCAGGCCTTTCCTACCCTCCAGTTCCAAGCCTCATGATTCTTATTTTTCTAAGAGTTTTTGATGAGCCACACTCAATTTGATCCTATGAAGCTTAAGGTTGAGGTCCTCATTTTCAGACAAGGACATAGTGGAGATACAGAAAGGTTAAAGCGCTTGCCCAAGGTCACACAGATAGTCAGTGGCCAAACAGCTTGTCTATCCCTAACGCTGTGTTCTTACCTGCCTTCCCCCCTGGAATCTTCCACCCAACCCTTCCTTCCACTCTCAGAGCTCCCAACTCAGCCTGACAGCTGTCACTGGCATCTGAGCTACTGTGACTGCTCCTAATCACACCTCGGATCTGGTTTCTCCCAGTTCTTGCCCAGTGCTTCTAGATAAATCTGCCTAAAATCAGATTTGCATCACACCACTTCCATTAACAAACATTCATAGCTCCCAACGTCCACCAAATAAAGCTCAAATTCCACAGCCTGACATTCAGGGATTCCCAACACTGGTTAAATGCCACCACTTACATATGCTGCTACCTCCCATTTAGCTTTGAGGAGTTACAACCATTTGTTTTCCTGCAGCCTTCACAGCCATAAATGTGCACATATAAGACAGTCATTCAGAAACATGTATATCCTATATCTTCAGAAATTAGAGAAAAGCAATATCTTAATAATCATTTATTCTCATATAGTGCCATACTCAGGTTTTTTCCAAAGCTCAGGCTCCAGGGGCTTCTGTTTCCTTGGGAATACAGGATATGAAGCTTTTAGGAAGACAAATCAGTAAGTGATCAATATCTGGGTTGTGTGGTAGAGATCAAGCTCCTATGAGCTAGAGAAGAGACAATCCATGTGAACTGACGGGACCCACCATCAGAGGTGGATTAGAACCCGAGCTGGCCTTTAAAGGTGAGGGCAGAACTGAGACATGTGGAAAAGAGAGAGACAGGCACTTTCAGTTTCTTCCCTAAAGGTTGCACTGTGATTCTAAGTACATTCACTCAAGATTATATGTGGAAGCTCCTTTCTGCAGCTCTGGGCCTGACAGCCAACAAGGAAATCAGACACGACACCACACTACTTCCCTGAGACTGACTGCTGAAAAGAGCAGCCCAAGCAGACAGGCCCCTCTCCCTTCACCATTAGCATCTCCCAGGACTGAGCAGGGCCCGTCACCACCACTCTCTTCAAAAGGTACGTGCTCCGGCGCTGTCTGCAGTTCTATTTGGAGGAGATCTCCTAAGAAACCGCTCTGATGAAAAGCCTTGTAAGTGCAGACCTAAGAGGATGAGAACAGAGTCAGCACAGTGGGGAGGGGGCAGAGAATGAGGAGAGAGGGTGGAAGGTAAGCCAAGTCCAAAACTGACTGTTAGTCATTGCTTCTCCAATCAATCAGTCTGGGTTCCTGCAGTTCAGAACGCCCGCCACCGCAGGGTTAATAGTGTCCAGTGACTAAAAGCTTGATTCATAAAAAATTGAAGACGACTCTGACTCTGGGATTTTTTTACACGCAGAGGTTTAACTCAGGAAGATGCTGGCTGCCTTGTAGTGATTAACCCCTGTGAAGGCGGCTTGGCCACCATGCGGCCTTTCTGGAGCATTCCTGCCAGGGGAAGCGTGGAAGCCAACATGTGAGACAGAGCAGGAGGGTTGTTTAATGAAGTCTCAGGCTCTCTAGGTGGAGAATTTAAAGGGCTTGGGCAGCTGCTTAGATGAAGATGCAAGGAAAAACTCCAGTTATAGGTACAACCCTTGAACAATGCGAGCACTGAGATGGCAGAACTTCCCTGCTCCACCTAACAGCAGAAAACACGTGCCATCCAGAGCCAGACACACTTTTCATCTGCATCATTCCAACTTAAAAGATATGAAGGAGGGGAGGGAAAGACGGAGGGAGAGAGAAGGGGAGAGGGAGGGAGGGAAATGCTGACCATTAAGGCAGCCTAAAGGTTATCTATTTCATCACCAGGCTTATTTTATTCCATTATATGTGGACCTTAACTTTACTGAGAGTTTCAAATGAGTGTGATGCATCCTGACTTCTGTTAGGTGGTAATTACATCCCATAACTTATTAAATAAGAAATCCCATTTTTAAAAAAAGTCATTACAACTAAAAATAAAAATGGAAGCTAGCTATTTATATGCCGCCTGTCACCATGCCCTCTCACACACACAGCAGGGTAAAAACAAAGACATATGTGGCACAGAAAGCTACTCTCCCATTCTCCTAGAGCCCAGAATGCAGCAGAACTGTAATTGGGAGGGGCACCCATTGGCAGAAATCCGGCTTGCTGAGTTTGTTAATTTAGGATCCCTTCCATCTACCAATTTAGATGATCAGCAAGTAAATATCATTTCATCAAGCACATGAATATGCCAAATTCAGAAGAAAGCATAGTGGCCAATTCTCTGAATCCCAGAGAATCTGCAGAATATAAACACCATGGTACAATGTGCAGTGTGGACTGAAGGTTGGCCTCTCTCTCTCTCTCTTTCAGGAGAAGAAAACATGACAAGGAGAGGTTTCAGCAAAGCAACAATATAATGTGTTTCATAGAATAAAAAAAGATGAAAAATCTATTTCCAGGCAGCTTGATGCAGGTTCTGAATTAAACTATGTACGAGTAGATGATCACAGAGCATAATCTCCTTTCACTGACTCTCTTAGGCACCTGCCAGAGTCGGGGACACTAGACCCTCCGTAAAACGCCCTGACTGATCAATGCTACTCTCTCTGGCGCTCACTCAGTTCTACTTTCAGCAGTTTTTAACCAGGAAACAGTGTTGTCAGCTCCCAAACCTGCTTATGCTGGTTGAATTTGTTATTACAATTACATAATACTAAATATGGACAGTAATAATACTAGCCAGCACTTACTATGCACCATTGTTCTAAGGACTTTACTTGTGTTCACTGATATAATTCTCCCAGCGATCCCATGAGGGATGTATGATCACGAGGCTTATTTCACCAATGAAAACACTGAGGCCACAGCCCAGCTTTCAGCTAAAAGTAGCAGAGCTCAGACGAGAACCTGGGTAGTCTGCCTCCACGGCCCCTGCTTTTAATACTAGGCTTTGCTGCCTAAATATTAGGTAAATTGATATTGATGAGGGCAAAAAGAAATAGTTTCTAGGAATTCAATTACTTTTTTAAAATTTATATATATTTTTTTGAGTTTTTTATTTTTTAAAGATTGGGACCTGAGCTAACAACTGTTGCCAATCTTCTTTTTTTTTCTTCTCCCCAACCCCCATGCCCCGCAGTACATAGTTGTATATTTTAGTTGTGAGTCCTTCTAGTTGTGCCATGTGGGACGCCTCCTCAACATGGCCTGATGAGCAGTGCCATGTCCGCACCTGGGATCCGAACGAGTGAAACCACGGGCCGTCGAAGCGGAGAGTCTGAACTTAACCACTCAGCCACGGGGCCGGCCCTGGATTAAATGCTTTAGAAAAGCTCACTAAAGCCATTTTGTTGAAAAATAGTTGACTTCACACCAGGTGTGGACAAGATAACTATGAAAGACTGGGAGAAAGAAATCACTAAAAAAATGTAGAATTCTGGGCTCAGATGGTCGACCTGACAAGTATATACGTGCTGCTTCTGCTTTTACCCCAAACAATGGGAAATCAGAGGCAGCACGTTCTGGATACCACGTAGAACAAGTTCAATTCAGAACTCCTGACACTGAATCCATCTTCAAAGAAAAGGTCTATATGTTTTAGGGTTAGACATATAAACTCTAAACATAGAAGGTTAAAATATAACATTAAAGGTATCCATGTTCCAAGTTTTACCCTTTTTATCAACTAAAGCACGTGGCCCTAATCACATCCTGCAAGGAGGCTCCACTGTGTGTGTGGGGTGTGTGTCAACATCCAGATGTTGTCACATCCAGAGCGATCAGGAACCTCAAAATAGAAAATGCTGTCTAAACATGCCTAGTGTTTCCCCGGCTGGAAATCAAGCTCCTTGAGAGCAGGGTTTGCCTGCTTTGTTCACTTCTGCATCCCCAGACTCTAGAAAAATGCCCACCACATAAAACGCAAGTAACTGATATTTGTTGAATGACTGTGTAACTGAATAAATGAGAACTGCGTGCAATTACAATACTGGCGAGATGACAGGAGGTCTAGAGAAGCAAACCGCATGGGGAACTGGAAAGGCTCCTTGTTCCTGGCAGGTAATGAAGGTGAATGTGGTTTTTACGTGACTTAATTGTTTAATAATGTAATTCTTCACTTGTCTCTGATCCATATAATATGCAACTGCTAGTTAGCTAATTAATATGTATTCCTGGAGGAAGAGGCAAAAGTGCCCGGGGCCCCTGAAGGTCATAATGCAGCAGGGTAATGAGCAAACAATGGCATAAAATATAATGTACACAGAGGACTAAAGTGTTGTCTAATAGAAAGAAAGAAGGAAATAAATTTTTTTTTTTGGAGGAAGATTAGCCCTGAGCTAACTGCTGCCAATCCTCCTCTTTTTGCTGAGGAAGACTGGCCCTGAGCTAACATCCGTGCCCATCTTCCTCTATGTTATATGTGGGACTCCTACCACAGCATCACGTGCCAAGCGGGGCCATGTCCACACCCCAGGATCCGAACCAGCGAATCCCGGGCCGCCAGAAGCGGAACGTGTGGACTTAACCACTGAGCCACCGGGCCAGCCCCAGAAGGAAATAAATTAATATCTGAGGGTCTACTAAGTACAAGTTGCCTCCAGATGCATTTTCATTTTAACACACAAAAACCTGTAGTAGGTCTTTGCATCTTTAAGAGTTTTATCTACTTATCTAAGAGCCCCTCACTCCCTTTAAGATGACTTATTAGTAACACAGTAAATTTTTACCCAGCATGACCTAAGAATGGAACAAACACTTCACAGCCATTCACAGGTGACCACAGGGATGGAGAGTCAATAAGCATCTGTTGAATAATTAAATTAAATGAGAGAGACTTAGAAACTACACTTACCTAAGTTACTTCTTTGGAAGGTTTCTCAGGCAGGGAACATGGCACACGGCAAGAAGCATTAGCCAGGGGTTCCGAAGACCTAATATGACCTTAACAGCCCAACAGCCATGTGGTTTTCAGCCAAGCACAGCCTCCTGGGGCCCCAGTTCCCTCATCCATGAAAGGGACGAAATTTGCCTCATGAACTTGAAAATAATTTTAGGTCTAAATCCACCATATTCTGAGTGACCCCAGGCAAGTCATAACCAGTGCTGCATTATGACCTTCAGGTGCCCCGGGCACTTTTGCCCCTTCCTCCAGGATTACATATTAATTAGCTAACTAGCAATTGCATATTATATTTTACAACTTATAGATGAGAATTCTAATATTATATACTAAAACATATTCTCTGACCTAAAAGCTCTGTTTTTTCTACTGATTTTAAAAGAAATGAAAACATTTCATGAGTGTAACATGAAAGCATCGTAGGCTCTAAAGACTGGCTGCTGTGGCTAAAGGAGAAGTCAGCGTAAATCTATTCCATGGGAACAAGGAACGCCAGCCCACCCAACCCCAAACCAGACCACATTCAAGAGTTGTGTTCATACATCCCATGATCATGGGATCAGAGTGGCACTGCGGGAAGATCCATCTGGCCACATGTACAAGAGGGGCAGGGGGAGGCAAGGCTGGAGCCCTGGAGACCATGAGCCAGTGAGGTTGAAATCAACCCAACAGTGTAGTAGCAACTAAATGATGAGCATGCCAGGGAACAGATGCCAAGGCAACTCTGCTGTGGGACCACCAACCGTATCCTTCCTGTCCTCTACCTCCTAAACTGCTGCCAAGATTTTCCGGTCTAAATTATTCCAATTCAATTCACTCCACAAATATTCATAGGGTGCCTACTATATGCCAGACACTGTTCAAGACACTTGATCTACTCCATGAGGGAAAGGAAAACAAAGATTCCTGCCCTAGGGCTAATATTCTTCTGGGATAACAGCTGATAAACAATAAGCATAATAAATAAGTATACTGTACATCCAACAGTAGTAAGAGATAAAGAGGTAGGGCAGAGGAAGGAGGATCAGGAATTCTGGGTGAAGGTGGGTGTTACAGTGTTAATAGAGTGGACAAAGCAAGCCTCACTAAGAAGGTGAGGTTTCAGCAATGAAAGGCAGTGAGATAGACACCTGGGGGAAAGGCATTCTAGAAAAAGGGAAAAGCTTGAGCAAAGGCTTGGAGATAAAAATGTACCTCTCTGACTACTCCCGAACTTGTCATTAAAGGAGAAAATTAAAATCTGTTACCAGCAGCTGAAAGCAATGTCTATTTTAGATGGAGGAAGGGAGTAGTTAAGATCTAATTCTAACAAGTTGAGTCTGAAATGTCTGCTAAGATATTAGACCCCTGGATGCTGTAACTGGAGAGAGAGGCAGGGGTGGTAGGAATGCCTTTGGTAGTATGGCAGAGAAGGGTTAAATGCATGTCAGTTCCTAATCTTGGCTTTCCTGTGCAATTAGGTTGAGATCATGTGACAGTTCTAGGGGATAGGATTTGGGTGGAGGTTAATTACTGCTGTTCCCAGACCTGGCCATACACTCCCTGCATCCCTGTCCGGCTCTCTCTTCCCCTTCACAGCAACTGCAGTGACCTCAATTACAAGATGGCAGCAACATAAGATAAAGAGCTCTCAGATTCCCAAGTCATTGCTTGGAGAATTGCCGCCAAGGAGGGTTGCCCAACCCACATAGGATGTGGTATGAGTGAGAAACTATGAGTCGTGGTAAGCCTCTGAGATTTCTAGGGTTGTTGTCAAAGCAGCTCGCTTGAATTGCCCTGACTATCGCAGTAGACACCTCTACAGAGCAGATACTTAGAGTGGAAAGGGCCAACATTACTGAGCGGTCATTCATCTTTGAAACCACCTTGAAAAGGGTCAATGAAGACCACCTGATTTTCAAGGACAAAGGACACTAATTAAACCTTTATCTTACTGGATATGCTTAAATTATTCATCTTTTCCTCCTTGAAACTCTGTCTTCCTCAGGATTCTAGAACCCAGTTTTTCCCTGGTTATCTGCTTGCCTCATTGGCTATTCCATTTCCTTCTTCTTTCTCTTCCTAACATGGGGTGTTCCACCTCAGCTGACTCTTGTTGTCTTTCTACACCTTCTCCCTGGGCATCCCATTCACTCTCAAAGCTTCAACTCCCACTTGCACACTCTCACCTATATCTCTAGCCCCCACCTGCCTCTTGAGCTATAATCCCTATTAGACATACCTGTCTTATGGGGTGTGATTGTTAATTTTATATGCCAACTTGGCTGGGTCATGGGGTGACCAGATATTTGGATAACATTACTTATGGGTGTGTCTGTGAGGTTGTTTCCAGATGAGATTACCACTTGAATCAGTAGACTGAGTAAGGCAGACTGCTCTCCCCAATATGGGTGGGCCTCACCAAATCAGTTGAGATCCTAAACAGAACAAAAAGGCAAAGAAAGGGGAAATTTGCCTCTCTGCTGTGACATTGGTCTTCTCCTGCCCTTGGACTGAGGCTTATATCATTGACTCTTCTAAGTTCTCAGGCCTTCAGACACGGACTGAACTCCCACTGGCTTTCCTGGGCCTCCAGCTTGCAGATGGCAGACCATAGGACTTCTCAGCCTCCATAACCACATGAGCCGATTTCTCATAATAAATTTCTTATCTGTGTGTGTGTATGTGTGTGTGTCTTATTGGTTCTGTTTTTCTGGAGAACCCTGACCAATACACTAATACATGGGGTGTAGGTACTGTAAACTCAAAACTGTATTCTAACACAGATTTATCTCACCTCCAAAACATGCTGCCCCATCTTTAGTCATTGGGGTCAGTAAAAACATTCTCCTTCCAGCCACCTGAATTACAAACTCAGAGTCACTCTTGACTCTTACTTTTCCTTCCCAGTCGCACATCCAACATCAAGTCACTTCAACCTTCTCTCTTTCTGCTGGAAGAGATCACCCAGAAAATCTCCCTCAAGGGGCCTGGGCAGATCCTATCTTTTAACAAGTCTTTTTTCTTTTGGTTACCAGACTATCACCAACATTAGTTCAAGTTCAAAGGCCCTAAATGTTAATTTTAAAGGTGATGGAATTTCATTTTATTAAAATAGTTTGGATTTGGTCCCAAAGGCCATATGTGAACTGAAGACATGAAGGATTTTAGCCAAGTAATTTAAGATGGTGAGTGAAGATATCCCATGAAATCTCAGATGCTCTAGTAAAGAAGCCCCATAAAAGAAGAGGTCTTCCTGCCCTTTGACCAGGGCAAAATGAGGTCACTACCACGACACCTTTGGAAAACCACTAGTAGAATTGTTGTCCCTCCCCTGACAAAAGAAAGCCATGTAGCCCTCCTCAGGATCCCAGGTCCCCTAGGACCACCTACATGCATGCACACACAGCCATGACCTCAGCATATGCTACGTCCTGCCTGACAGGGTGACAGCTGTAACCCTTAACCCTCCCTGGGCTAAAGACACTCCCCTTTGTTTCAACTTTCAGACTCTGAGGTTAGTCTTTGGACAGTCTAAAACAACCCCTCTCACAGGTACCCTCTCTCTCCAAACCCAGCGCATCAGTTCACATTCATTTTCTCTTTCATCTGCACTACTGCAATAACCTACTAACTGGTTCCAGCCTAGCTGCATTTCCTTCACCCTGCTGTCAGAGTGGCATCTGATAGACACATCTGAGCCTAACTCTCCCCTGCTTTAAAAAGTCCACAAAAAATATTGGTGTGCCCAAGGAGGCATGCACAAGGATGGAAAGTGCAGCCCGGTTTACAACACAGGAAGAACTGGGAGGGAATGTGGCGGGGGGGGGGGGGGGGGGGGGGCGGCGAGGGGCGCAGTGTTCACCCATGGAAAATGGTTCAGTAAATTCTTCTGCAGCCACCTACAGAATATTATGCAGCAGGTAAGCACAACAGCTAGTATTCTATGCAGCAACAACGAAGGATGGACGAGACTTACTGTTCATGAGAAAGCGAGCTTCAGAACTGGAAATGCATCCTTAGCAGTTACTGAAGAACAAAACCCTCCAAATAATGCAAGACATCTTCCCTAGGTACATACATGTGTGTAAAGCGATATAAAGGGGCCTGAAATGCCACTCCCCAAACTGCTAATAGCTGAGGTCCTGAGGCAGGGGGAAGAAAACTAAGATTGGGGGAGGCTCATGGGAATTCAAAACTTGTATCTTCAAGGCAACAATATTCACACACTGCATCTGTAATTTAAAATATTAATTAAATTCAAATGAAAAGATAACACCTAAAATATGTTTGAAGCCTCCTTGCATCAATAAGAAAAGAAGCAACCCCCCAAAAATGGACAAATGAAATGCATAGAAGAAATCATTGGTCAATAGGAAAATATTCTCAATTTTGCTAATTAAAAGGAACGTCTATTGGGGCTGGCCCCGTGGCCAAGTGGTTAAGCTTGTGCTCCACTGCAGGCGGCCCAGTGTTTCGCTGGTTCGAATCCTGGGCACGGACATGGCACTGCTCATCAAACCACGCTGAGGTGGCGTCCCACATGCCACAACTAGAAGGACCTACAATGAAGAATATACAACTATGTACCGGGGGGCTTTGGGGAGAAAAAGAAAAAAAATAAAATCTTTAAAAAAAAATAAAAAGGAATGCCTATTGCAATATTAAAAGCTTGTTTTTCACATATCAGTTGTTTGGCAAAGATTTTTTTTTTTTGATCCAACCACCTTGAAGGGGCATTTTGAACGAGTAATCTGGGCTTGGCGATTTCTCCTGTGTTCTATCTTACAAACACTTAACTGAACACAAAAGAGCAAAGAAACACGTACAAGGATGTTTACCACTATATCATTCACAGTAGTGAAAACTTGACAGCCTCACTGCCCATCAATGGGAACGCGGTAAAACAAAATATGAGATATTAATATAATGAAATGCCACGGGGTCTGAGAAAGAATAAGGCAGATCCAAACGTCCTGACATGTCAGATGGCAGCAATGTATCATTTAAGTGACAGCAGCAAGTTGCAGAATAGTCTGTAAAATAGGATCCCACTTTATATTTACATAAACGAATGAATGAATGAACGTCTGGGACACACACAGAATTGGTAACAGTATTCACCACTAGGGAAGAGCATTCACTGTTTCCTTTTAAACGCTTGAGTACTAGAAAAAGAGTTGTTTGTTTTTCAGAAGAGGATATAGTCAGAATGGGTTATTTTTGGTAAAAATTATAATGGTAACTTAAAATATGTATTTTTAAGTTCATTGCTCTCAGGGTAAATGATAAATTTCTAAACACAGCATGTAATGTCCTTATCTGACACCAAAACTCCTCTCCAGGGTCAACTTCCAACAGCTGCCATCACGAGTCCCACGCTCTGACACTGAAACTTCTGCCCTCTGAAAATGCCTTGTTCTTCCCTCTGCTCACAATTAATGTTTTCTTCCCTGCTCTCACCACAAGCACATTCCTGGGCATCCCCTGACTCAAAGTCCCCTCCTCCGTGAGTCACTCCTGACCAGTCCTGCGGAATCACTCTGCCTAAAGTGCTCCCACAGCCAGGCTGCCTGTCTCTATTCCTGCTCTTGTCTCCCTGGGAGAGTTGGGCTGGGGGGCCAGGAGCTCCAGGAGGTAAGGGCTGTGTCTCGTGTGTCGTCTTATCCCCAGCACCGGGCTGAACATCAGACGCAGCGTGGATGTCAGTGTTTGATGAATGAGTGAGCAGAGGACACAGCTCTGGGGACAAGGAGCCAGTGGAAGGCAGGGAAATTCAAGAGAGTAAGTGACATGCAAACAGCAGACAGTGGCAATCAGGAAAGGGTGGCCGACAGCATTGAATACACAGAAAATTTGAGGCAGGCCAGGACTGATGGGAGGGAAAATCCTTGGATTTGGTAAACTTCAGTTTGGTGAAAAGCAGTTTCACTAAAACAGTGCAGCAAACAAGTTACAGGTAAATAGGCTTGAATGTGGCAATGAGTACAGACCCCTGAGAGCTCTGGCGTTGAGAAGGGCACGGAAGGGTTTATGGGCTGCCAGGAGGCTGTCAATGTCCGAAGGGGAAGGAGAAAGCAGAGAGAGAAAACCCAAGATGCTGGGTGGGGTGAGGCAAAGGGGATTGATAAAACAAGATCCTGCAGGAAGCAGAAAGGTGGGGCAGGTTTAAAAAATGGACCAAAGGGCCAGTCCTATAAAGGACAAGGAGGTCCAGACACCTCTTCCGACAAGCGTTGAGGAAAGGGGGAAAAGACTGCTGAAAACAAAACTATCCCAGGTTGGACCTTCAACTCCTGAAGCAAGGCAGGGCCAGGCCCTCTGCTCTGCTGGTACAGAGGATACAGGAGGCCTGAGGAGGGTACTCTGAGGGCTGAAACCGTTGCCAGCTGCGGTACAGCCTGGGCCCTGGCAGCCTGGCTGGTGGGGCTGAAGTCCAGCCCTCGTGCCTGCCAAGGTCAGCAGGAAGGACAGAGCTCTTCTCCTAACTCGATGGTTCTCAAACGTCACAGCACATCAGTCACCTGCAGGGCTTGTGAAAACACATTGCTGGGCCCAGCCCTGAGTTTCTGAACCAGCAGGTCTGGGGGGAAGGCTCAAGGATACACATTTCAAATGAATTCCCAGGGGAGGCTGATGCTGCTGACCTGGGAAGCACACTCTGAGAACCCCTGCTGTAAGGCACTGCCCGAAGGGGGTATCTGCATTCAACAGTTCACACACTTGTCGACAGCATCATGCGTAAAAGACCTGCAGGATGCGTAAAAGACCTGAGGGATGCACGCAGGGTTTGATTCTCAACCTGGCTGCCCATCAGTCACCTGGGGAGTTTTACGAAAGACACCCATGCCTGGGTCTCAGCCCTAGAAATTCGGATGCCGTCTGTCTGGGGAGGGGCCCAGGAATATTTTTTTAAGCTCCCCTGGTGAATGCAATGAGCAGCCAGGGTAGAGAATCTCAGCCTCAGAGAATCAGTGGGAGGAACGTGGAGCGTGCAGAAGTGCCCTAGGGCTTGGGGTAATGATTACAGATTAGGCAAAATCCTTAAATCCAAAAAGCTTCTTTACCAAGACTGTAACTTCCATGCCCAAATTGTCTTTTGAAAGAGGCAGGTCAGAGGTGTTCACATAACTAGCACAAAGGATGTTGTACACACACCTAACAAATTAGGGATAAATAACTAAAAACAGATGCTTTTTACTTGAGCATTTTGAAAAATCAAACAGAGAAAAATCAAATTTAGAGGTTGGTTACCCAAAATGTGTACCTTGTGACCAAAAGTCAGTATTTCTCTCCATTAAAAAACGAAACCAAACCCTTTGATTTCCACCCAACAGAATCTAGGCTATCCCAGAATGGCAAGGATCAGGATCACTTACCCATCCTGGGGCCTCACCTAATTTTCTTACACATTCACTCAACCTTTACTGAAAATCTACTAGGCCCTCAGGCACAGTGCTAGGGATGCAAAAATTAATAAGACAGAGAAATACAGTCCCTACCCATGGGGATTGACAGGCTGGGGGGAAGAGACAAATATCTAAATAAACAAACAAAAGTCTAATGAAGTGTTAAAGGTGCTGTGACAGCTATTTCTACAAGCACAGTGCAGCCATAAAGGACAGTGTGTTGTATTTAACTAGGGGAGCAGGGATGGGTACCACAGAGGCCCAGACAAATGACTGACTCTTGAAATATTCAGAAGTGTTTACTGGGAGTGGAAAAGAGACAATAAAAAGTAAGAGCATTTCAGAAATTAAGAGCAAAAGAACAAAGATAGGCCAAAAATAATATCAATTACATTATTTTCCTGAATATAACGCAGGACTTAACCCATGTAACATCTTTTTTTAATAATCTGAAGGAGACCTGGCACAGGGGACTCTTTCTACTTCCCCCAAGGCCTTCCAGAGAAGGAAATGCCAACCCGCCAGAAACCACCTGGAGACCTCTCACCTGACCACCAGAGCAGGTGGTAAAGAGCACAGTATCACGCTGGAGTGAACAGATGTAAATGATAGGCACTTGCAGAAAAGTAATCCAAACAGCAGCCATAATGACATGCTCATATGAACCCAGAAGTTTGCCTGAAAACACTGGCACATCTGCTAAAGAAGCCAAAAACACAGAGAATATCCCAGAAAGAGTATTGAAAAGCAAAACAGAAAACATTACCCAATCCTCATATTACTCAGGCACAAGGTAGCTCAAGGAAAAGGGCAACGTGATTGGCATCAACCGGAACTAAGTGCTAATCTTAGCATTACCACATGAATTGCAACCTAGACTGCTTAATAGCTAAGACTCAACTTCCTTATCTGAAAAATGGGGATATACCACCTTCTTCACAGAGTCTTCAAGATGACTATGTGAGGAAATACGTTTCAAAGGGTTGTGCATAATGCCCAGGAAGTAATTAGAAATGTTGATAATAATAATAAATATGCTAAAATACTAAGTTGATAATAAGCAAACATTGTATGTTTCTCAATATCCAACAAGAAATATGCAACAGTACAGAAAAAGTTCTAGAAGATGATGCATTGCCTGGCACTAAATATAATCTCCCTCACAAGAAGACCTGTGAAAACCTGACACTTCATGAAAAGACAATTAACATGAAAAGATATGTTTTCGTAAGTTCGAAACTATTAAACTCCCAAAAGAAATTAAGCTGTTTTTTTTTAAGATTGGCACCTGAGCTAACAACTGTTGTCAATCTTCTTCTCTTTTTCCCCTTCTTCTTCTCCCCAAAGCCCCCAGTACACAGCTGCATACTCTAGCTGCAGGTCCCTCCGGTCGTGCTGTGTGGGACGCCGCCTCAGCCTGGCCTGATGAGCGGTGCCATGTCTGCGCCCAGGATCGGAACCGGCAAAACCCTGGGCTGCCACAGCAGAGTGAGCGAACCACTCGGCCACGGGGCTGGCCCCTAAGCTGTCTTTTTTCACATACTATATAATTCACTCATTTTAAGTATACAATTCAGTGGTTTTTAGTATATTGACAAAATTGTGCAACCACCACCACAATCAATTTTAGAAGATTTTCATCAACATAGAAAGAAACCTTGTGCCCATTAAGTCACTCATTCTCCCCAAACCCCTCATCCTAATCTACAAATCTACTGTATCTATTCCATTTCATATAAATGAGATCAAACAATATGTGGTCTTTCGCTCAATGTTTCAAGTTTCATCCATGCTGTTGCCTATATCAGTACTTCTGATGTGGATTAAGGCTGCCCCAGCTAGAGAAGCCCAAGGTGACCTGGCCTACATGCCAAACTATACGACCCAGTGGACTTTTTTTATGGTATGAATTAGGACCGCCCCAGGGAGAGAAGCCCAGGGCATCCTCACCTACATGCCGATCTATATGGCCAGATTCGTATCTAAAGTTATATGACCGCACAATAACCAGACCCCATCTGCACTGAAATCATTTAATGACTTTTTACATCATCTTTTCTTTTCTCCAGTAAAAATAAGTCACATACCCATGGCTTATAAAATGAGCCCTAACCCTCAACTCAGGGCGGCAGCAGGAGCTCTGACCGCCCGTGGGTCCTGTCCCCATGCACCAGCTCTGCCTGCCCATGGGTCCTGTCCCCATGCCAGCGGG